>NW_004524682.1:404955-412291 GCF_000260255.1 Octodon degus
CCGTGCTTTGCTACGCTTGTTCTAATAGGTGCTTTAGACCACTGAGCCATCTCACCAGCCCCTCTCCTACTTTTTCTTTCTTTTTTTTTTTTTTTTTGGCGGAACCGGGGATTGAACTCAGATCCTTGCGTTTGCCAGTCAAGCGCTTATCCTACTGAGCCATCTCCCCGGCCCCCTATTTTTTTTTTTGACACCTATGTTGACATGTATAAAACTACAAAGGTGGGCAGGCAGACACTTAGGTGTTCACACAGTTCATATGTTGTTTTTGTCATTTTTAAAGTTTCACTACATGAATAAATGCAATAATGCAATTAAAATAATGACTCAGGTCAAAGTTTTAGTTTATTTTATCATAGCTAAATACTATGCTTAAAAATAAAAAAAAAAAGTTCAGTATTGTTTGTTATATACTATTTAAGCAAACGCTCTCTATGTGTCACCTCAATGGCAGGCACTACTCTTACATGATTAAAGGACAGAAAACATAGCAAAAGAGGTTGGAATCCTGGCATCCATGCAGTTGCTGGTCCAGGAGGAGGGGCTTACTATAAAGAATGTAAATGAGTGAATGTAAATAATAGAAGTTGAAGGAGAAAAATAAAGCAGGAAAAAGAGATAGGACATGTCAATTCCTGGTTACAGAGGCGCAATAGATTTTAAATGAGTGGCCCCAGGTAAGGCTCGCTGAATGTGTGGGATTTGAGTGCAAATCTGAGTGAGCACCAGGGATGCGTTTGGGGCTAGCAACTGTCCCAATGGGGATTGGGAGCTGTGGAAGCCCTGAGGGAGGACATGAGCCTTAGGTGGTGAGCTGGGACCTGCCCACCAGGTAGGTGAAAGTGCATTGCTGAGGGAAGTGAGGGTGCATCAGAAGATGCTAGTGGGCGTGCACACTAATGTGTGTATGTGTGTGTGTGTGTGTGTGTGTTTGTGTCTCATGTAGTTTGTTAGTTTCACAGCTAACAGTTCGAGTTACAGTTCTGGTTACTTTTGTTTCTCAGAAATGGCTAGGCAGGGCCAGCAAGACAGCTTGAGGGTCTAAGCACCTGCCTGGCAAGATCAAGGACTCAAGTTCGATCCCCAGCACCACATACCCTGCCAGCTCCTGAAACCAGGTGTGGTGATGCAAGCCTGTAATCCCAGAGCTCGGGAGGCTGAGACAACAGAATCACTATGAGTGTGAGCGGCATAATGAGACCCCGTGTACCAAATTCATAAATAAATAAATCTTCAACAAACAAAGACGGCTGGGCACTGTGATGCACTTTGTACCCTTCAACCCCTAATTGACAAGCCATTCTGCCTTTGTATGTCCTGCTTCCTTATCCTTTACAGGCCCTAGAATGATCCCCATCAGTGCCCATCCATGTAAACAAATCTGCCTCCAATCCTGAGTGTCCTTTTAGTGTTTCTGTTTATCCTTGCAAGGAAGTGGAAAATGATGATGAGTCTTTGATACACTTTGGCTTTTACCCTAAGGTAGGAGAATTGGAGAGATTGTTTTAGTGGATAAAGAGAGAAATACTTGCTAGGGGTAGAAGAGGATATGGAATGGAGACTTAGTTTGGGACAAGTCAAATTTAGAAAACCCAATTTTGATGTAAGGTGCATCCTCTATGTAACAAAATCTGCTCAATTTGTAGAGGTACAAAAGAGTGTTGAATGCTGAATATGTTATCAGATGACTGCTGAAATCTGAGTGCCTCTAGGAGAAGCTTTCATAGTGAGATTTCAGCGAGTCGTACTGTGAAGGAGCTTGGGCAAGACTGATGCGTACCACATGTTAGGGCTCTGTACTCCGAGAGCCCAGAAAATGGAAATGTTCCCCGCCTTATGTTGGGAGGCAGTGATGCTGTGAGAGAAAAGAATGAGAGCACTCCAGGCTCAGCAAAGATTCAGGCTGAGTTAACTATTTAAGTCTTTAGGATACAGTGGATGATACCCTGGCATCTAGTTTAGGTTAGAAAACTGAAATTAGTTTCTCAGAATATAGTGTCACAGGAGTTCAAGTGATGAAGTGGACAAATGAACAGGATAGAAGCCAGATGGTGAAGGTACTCATCAAGTGAAAGCTGGATTTTGTCCTCAGGGCAGTCGAGAGGTGTGCTTGGATGTAGACCTGGAGGAGCAGCCACTGTGTCAAAATGGCGGCGTAGGTGCTTTCAGAGAAAAGCCTGACGAGGCACACTGCTTTGTTCGTTGGCTCCTAGATCTCGGAAATGCATCCAAGTAGTGAATGTTTTCCAATTAAAGAGAGAATTATAGAGAATTCTATCAGGGCTTTAAAACTCTTTGTCTCTAATTACATGAGAATGTTGAGGCTTTTTGAACTTGAACCAGCTTTCTCTGCATTTGTTCATGATACTTCACTCCATTTGTTTGAGAAACAAAACTGAAGTCCAAATTATTTTGGCACTTTAGCCAACAATTGCCTGAGCAGTTTCATAGAGTAACAGACTTTAGGGCTTCCATTTGAGTCCCATTAAAGATTTCTGCGTAATCTTGAAAGAAAGATATTAATAAGCTGTGTGGACTGAGAAAGATACTTAGCAATGAATTCCAAGTACTACCTGTCAGAGAGCAGAATTCCTTAGAACGCAGTCTTCCTGGTTATAGAGAAAAGTGCAGTTGAGTGGGCACATGCTTGACCTCAGGAGAAAAATACCAGCTATTTTCTTTTTTCCCATTCTTTTCTTCTTCATGGAAAGATTGAAGTAGGAAAATATCTAAGTAGCCTTTATTATATTTTTTTTAAAAATTGCTTTTTTTCTAAAGGCGTGACTTACTCTTTCAGTACCAGCCAGTGATAACTAAATAGATGATCAGTGAAAGGTGATCAGCTAAGATCCTTGGGACAGCAAAAAAGGATTAAAAGGGTAAGGAAGAAGGAATGGAAGTGATTTGACTATGACTGTGAAAATTTTATAACATAAATATTTTTTCTCACATAAACAGAAAAATCAGCGTATCATTAATACATCAATATGATCAGTTTTGGAATTGAAATGTTTATTTGATCACTCCTTGTAATATGTGTTAAGTTAGTTAAGGTACAGTTACCTACCAGTAGTGTAGTACTACATTGTTTGCCTTACAAATTGTTTAGCCTGAAGAGTTTTGTCTCCCCTGCCACCCACCAGTATTTTTTTTAATGTAATACATCAGTTTCTAAGTGAATTCAGCAGGAAGATATGCACAAATGCATCCATTCACTTTGTCATGAATTCAGCAAATTGGTGCAATATCTACTCCAAAGGCAAAACTTTCCTTTTCTTTTTTTTTTTCCCTCAGTGTAAAAATGAAATAAATGCTGCAGTTGTTGGACAAGGGACAGCAGTTGATTTGGAATAAACCAGCCAAAAATGTCCCAAACAAATTAATAGCACAGAAACATCTGCTGCTGTTTTATTAGAGTTTCACATAAAAACCTAGTTTGCAAGCTGGCGTTTGGAACGCTTTTCTTTACTCTGAACTCTTAACGTAGCTGCGAAAGGCAATCAAGACCATATGTCTTATATTTTTAGGTCCAGATTTCCCCGAGTCTCACTCCAACCTGGGACAGTTGCTTGTAACATGAGTGCTGAATTATGAAACTCATTTTTAAAAGCAGGAGTTTTAAAAATGGTCTGTTCAAGTCATTGGAACTATTACATCTCTTCCTTCGGTTATTATAATTTAACATAAAAATCACTATAGTCTTAGGCATCATTATTTCAGCATTGTTGGCTTTACTTTGGTATCACACTTAAGTACCTTGTGCAGCATTAAATTTGTATATTTTGAACCCAATTATGATTCAGGAAAAGGAATCCTTATTTTGTAGACATGAAAACCACATAGTAGCTTATAAAATAAATTACTTTTTACAACACATTCATGTCTTATGTGTTTATTTAATTTCATTTGAGCTTTCGTAGAATTTCATGAGAACTTAGATGCGTATTAGTTTCTATATGGTGAAGGCACCGTTATTTATTGCTGCCCTATCTATCATTCTGTGATAGAGAGTTGTTATGGCAAATCTTAGTAAAATCTTAGCAGGGTTTTAACAAATGAGGGTTTTTTATATTAATTCTAAGAAAGCTTCAATTTACTTTTATATTATAGTAGAATAAGCTAGCTGTTTGGTCTCCTATATTTTTCCCTTCTCTTCGCACTTGTTTCCTTTGATTGAGTTTTTGCCTACCTGCGTGAACAAATGCACATGCAGATACTCTATGTTTGCACACAAATGTTTGAATTAAAGCTCAAAAGGCTGGAGCCATATGTCCTTGTATGATTTTGTTTGTATACAATGAGCTTGTCCTCATTACTTAGCTTTTGACAAGGATGTGAGAAAGTTGCAGAGTAACTTCACTTTTTTGTAGCTGAATTTATCACTTTGTAATATAACCTTTTTGTTCATGTTTAACAGCTCTAAAATAGGAATAAGCTTTGCAGTTGATGGCATTTTAAGCTCAGTGAAGTATAGTAACCTTTTTTACTCTCAGGAAAAATGTAACAACGGTTTGATTTTGCCTTTGGGAAGAAAATTCCTTAGCTTTAAAAGCCAGTTGCCTATGCTATTCCTCATCACAGAAAGCCTTTTAGTCTATTTGGGGAATGGCTTATCAAAGAAAGCAAAAGTCCAAAGGTATGGAAAGTATTAATTGGTTTCTTTATGGAAGTATTCAAACTATTAAAGAATTTTTTCTGAAGTGAAAAATAACCAAAATCAATACAATTTTCTTTTCCTTTAGTATTTCAGAATTCTCTCTCTCTCTCTCTCTCTCTCTCTCTCTCTCTCTCTCTCTCTCTCTTTCTCTTTCTTGTGGTACCAGGGGTTGAACTCAGGAAGTATTTCAGAATTCTTGATCATCCTTTGTACATATCTTCCTTTATAAGTCATTCCTTTGTAGGTGTTGGGAACTTTTGCAAGAGAAACACAGTGCAGCTGCCCAAGTGGTGTATGCCTACAGGTGCAGCCCTCTGGACAGTTGAGGCAGGAAGGCTCAGGTTCAGGCCTAGCCTGGGCAACTTAGTGACACTGGGACATTTTCTCTAAAAGAAAGGAAACAGAAAAACTCCTTCCAAAATAAGGCTAGAGATATAACTCAGTGCAAAGGCCCTGGTTTAAATCTTTGTCAGTGACCCTCCAACCCCCCCCTGAAAATCAAAATATTTCCATATATACTAAGGCACAATAGAATATTGCATTGTACTACTTTAGATTTATATGATCAAGTGAACACACATAAGACCGTAGCATGATAAAATACTATATAACCAGCACTCAACACTAGTTCAGTCTTGAAATCTACCTTATAGAAGAACCCCATTGAAAACTCATGCACCTATAAATTAAAGGTGGTATTTGCAGAGGTTTATAATCTCACTGCCTATCTTTTAATATAAAAGTGTTCATTTAGACTCATCCTCGCGGGTTGTGGACTGGCACAAGGGTTTTGTTTTTGTTTTACATTGCAGTAGAATATCAATGTCATTGAAGCAGATTTTTAGGTATCCATTGCCAATCTTTATGTGAGTTCCCTGGCTAACATAGAGCACAATAAAACACATCAGGGGCTTCCCAATTCCTAAAATAGAAATTCAGACTCCTCGTATAGCCTGTGAGTCCTCCTTCATGTGTCCCTGTTTTTGTAATCTCGTCTGTGGAAGCGTATGGTGCATTTCCACCAATTCTCCTTACTCGTCCCAACAGACTGCACTGGTTAGCTGGCCAGTCTCAGTTTTCATTTTAAGCGCTTTTGCATCATGAGTTGCATTTGCTTGTCTTCTCACTCCTCTGGCCTGGCTCTTCTCTTCTCACTGACCAACTTGCTGTCCCGACACCACTTCCAGAGGCCTTTGCCAGTGTCTTCAGTCTCACTCAGCTGTTACACTGGCTAGGATTAGACTCAATGGCAAGTAATCCAATAATCAGTGATAGCAAAAGTTAAATTTTAAAGATAATTTATCCCCCAAGTATCATATTAGGCAAGTACATAGTCATAAATTCAGAATGAATATATCACTGGGAAAAATAAAGCATGCTTATAGTACACTGTATATTATGTACCTTATTCTTTACTTCATAGCATAACCTTACGGTTGATAGATCAGAATACAACTGTAGGGTGTACTGGCTCATGCAAAGACCCCAAAGTATAGGTTCAAAACAATATGAATTAATGTATTATGATAGTATTGAACAGTAGCATTGTTATTGAGTGGTTATGTTTTTCCCAAAGTGACTAATCAGCCAAAAAATAGAAGCTGTAAGAAATATTATTAAAATTATTCAGTCTCACACTCTAAGCCCTATTCATACTTGAATATTACTGTAAGTCTGAAGAGAGCCAAGTCACAGAAAATTCAAATTTTAAAACCCACTTTTAAGGGCCAGTGAGATAGCTCAGCAGTCTAAAGTGCCTCCTTAGGCAAGCTCAGGCAAGTGCTCAGGGACTGCAGTTTGATCCCCAGCACCACATACTGTGCCACCTCTGTCCCCAGGGTGGGCTGAGCCAGCCAAAAAAAAGAAAAAAGAGAAAAAAAAAGAAAGAAAAGAAGGAAAAAGAAGAAAGAAAAATCAACATTAAATTTAAATACATAAATTTACTGAATGTACATCAGAAGATTATATAGTTAGTATTAAATATAGTTAACTGATCATTATTTATATGTAAGCAATTAAATATAAGCTTTGAGAAAATTTGTATTTTTACAGTTTTTGTAGACTTTTTCATGTGTGTTACATTGTTAAGAAACAAAAGATGCAAAGCACTAAATTAGTCATGTGGAAATTTTTACCCAATATGTTTCCTAAACTTTGAATGGGTAAATCCTTGTACAGAAAAAAAAAAAAGTGAATGAATTCTGCATTTCTCTTAGTGTAGTAAAAAGTTTCCCCCTCAAAGCCCTAGCGCTGTAGGGGTGAGAATATGTTAATTGGCCTGACTGACTTTCAAGTGGTGGAAAGAGGGTAGGACCAACACGGACGCTTTCCAAACTTTTGAAGATCAAATGAGTCATTGTGAATCTTGTAAAGGTTCCAGCAGTCAGTAGTTCCTCAGGAAGGGCCATTTAATAGTCCCAAACAGAAAAGAAGTTCTTGTGAGTGAAGGAGGTTTTGAAAGCCAGCCTTCGGGGAGCTCTTAGAAGCCCAAGAGGTGTGGCAGTGCCTGACGCAGACGGACCGTACCAGTAGACGCTGGAACACTGAACAGACACACAGCACTTGTGGGGCAAGCCAGTGGAATACGTTCAGAGGAGAGTGGTTTTGGAAATCTCTCTTTTCTTTCTTTCTTTCTTTCTTTCTTTCTTTCTTTCTTTCTTTCTTTTTTTTTTTTTTTTT
>NW_004524682.1:412391-440060 GCF_000260255.1 Octodon degus
TCTCTCTCTCTCTCTTTTTTTTTTTTTTTTTTTTTTGGTATCTTTTTCCTTCTTCTTCAGTGAGTTGACTTAAGGAACAGATACTCAATTTTTAATCTAATCGTTAAATCTCAAACCATTCATCAATTAATAAAAATATCTTTCCCAGAACTGTGTTTTCTGCTTCCACACTGTTTTGTCAGAGTGGAAAATAAAATGATTGCGAAGTGCAGTGCTTTTAATAAGAGTCTGTCAGAAAAAAACAAGGGAGCAGAGAGGGCAAAGGGAGTTTCTCTTGAAGTATTTGTTTTTGAAACATGCTTACTGGCAAAATTCGAAGAAGTGTTGCAGAGTTTTTCAATTATTTTGTGTACACAGAATATGTTTTTGTGGATGAAAAAAGAAACAAGCTAAAATACTTAAAAATAAGTCATTTACTTTAATTTTTGATTTAAAAATAAATCTGTATGTTTTAGGATGAAAAAGTAAAACTTACCTAACATTCCATTTCTTTTCACTTTCAGGTTTATGACAAAGTAGTAGAATTCTTGAAAAATAGGCAGATGATACTCTGCAAATAATACTTGCACATTGTTACCAAACCTAAGTGTGGTTTCAAGGAGAATGCATGAACATTACTAGGTTTGAAAGCATATTTCAAATTGCTGATGAGTAGAGATTTGTTTATTAACCTTTTTAGATCTGAAAATCAAACGTTGGATTTAGGGGCATCTGATTCTTATGTGGAGGAAAAATCAAAATATTTCCTCAAAATCAATTGGTGGTTGCCCTGCAACACCTACTGTCATGTTGCAAAATTTATTTGTTTGGTGAAAACTGTACATATGCATTAAGAGTTGATCACAAGAAACAGTACCAAGATTCACCTTGTCTAGACAGACTGTATAATCAGTGTCTTTCTTATCTCCTTAGGTTTTCTGCAGCCAAAGGTAAACCTTTGGGGTTCTAGTTTCCAAAGTAGAGCTTTTTGACTAACCTCTTCCTGTATACCATATTCTTCCAACAGCAACCCTTTCTTAGCTGATAGGGGAAAAAATGAAGAAAATGTTTCCCTAAATTTGTTGTTTCATGGGAATATCTCAGCAGGAAGGCCTGATACAATGTAATTATGTACAACTAACCACTTGTTTTACATTTACATAGTGCATTTATGGAAATTACATATTTTATTTGAAACTCAAATATGGCACGTTCATTTAGCATTTGTAATTGCAGAATTTGGGAAGCATTATTTTATTTTATTTTATTTTTAGGGAAGGGTGTATAGGGTGTTCAAGGTCTCACTACTAGATGGAACTCGTAGTGACTCTCCTGTTTCCAGCCACCCAATTGCTGGGATTACAGGTGCGTGCCACCCCGCCCAGTCTCAGCTGCTGCCTCAGCATGCCCAGGGGTGGGGCTGGCACAGCAGGCCTGGGGATTGAAACTCTGGCCCCTGTGCCTGCTTGCAGGAGCTTTAGTCTGCTGAACTTTATGGCTGGCCCTGGGCAGCATTATAAATAGAATTAAGAAGCACAGCATTACAGTATTAAACTCTGACATCCATGGTTTTTTAACATAAGCTTCTTACAGTGCACACTAAATATGTATGACATTGTAAAAATTCAAGATTTAAAAGATGAACAGAATGTTTTATATTTTAATCTTGGAGTATTAGAAAACAGTCTAATAACGGTATCACTGAAATTTTTTTCAACAGAAACAACAACACTCTTAATGAATTGTTAATTTCGCATTGTTAATTCACAGAATCTATTTTGTGGTAATCCATTTTGTGGAAAATTTCTGAATTGCTGCACCTTTGGTTTACTTGCTGTCCTGAGAAATGGATTGGAAAATTCTCTAACTAACGTTAATATTAAAGACCCATAATTTACGGCTGCTAAACTCCCTGTAAATGATCTCTTACTACCATGCCATGTCTCACAATGAGTGCTCCGAGCTTCTGATATGTTCTAGGGTTGCCTACTTGAAGTACTGGGACAGTCAATTTTTGAAAGAGCAGAAAATCTTAAGAGGTTCAGTATTCATGAAATGTTTCATATTGCTTTGAGTAATGTTTTTAATTTATTATTATTTTTTAATGAATTTGGTTGTTACAGGGACTCACTATGCAGCTTGGACTCACGGTGATCCTCCTGTGTTCAGCCTCTCCAGTGCTGGGATTACAGGTGTGCACCACCACGCCCAGACCCTGTGGGCGACTCAGCCTGTCCTGGGGTCCGGGCTGGCCAGCATGTACTACAGGGGATCGAACTGAGTCCTCTGCCCTTGCTTAAGCAGGCTCTTTAGTACCCTGAGCTATCTTGTCGGCCCCATGCTTTGAGTAATGTTTTTACTTTTGTATCTTAAAATCATTTTTAGAAAATCTTCAAGCTAAGTATTGTGGTCTATGTCTGTAATCCCAGCATTCTGGAAGGCTGAGAGAGGAGGCATTCCAGGCTGGCATTGTCAATTCAGCATCCTGCTGGTAACTTGGAGAGGAAGGAATAAAGGAAGGGAGGGAGGGATGAAGGGAGAGAGGGACGGAGGGAAATTGTTTGGGGACATAGTGCAGTATACTTCAGAGTGAGGGTCCTGGGTTCAGTACCACAGGATTGGTGGGGGCTTCATTTTGCCCTGTTCACAAGTGAGTTTACTGTTGGAGTATCGCAGTTGAGGACAAGTCTTCCTATTCAGAGATCTGTGGCAGCTGGATTTGTGAGGCCCATTTTTATTCCAAGTTAACTTTCTTGAATATGACATTCCAGTTGCGTGTATGTGTCTTTCATTTCATAATTAAGCAACTATATTAAGACTTTAATAAGTTTTGAAAATTACTGTGATTTTCCTAATTACCACTGATAAGATCTTACTAAACGTCTTAGCTATCTTATTGTTGTTATTTTCTTCTTAGTCACTCTCTAAACCTACTTTTGTTCCAGGAATGTTGCCGGATTTACACATGCATTTTAACAGAATAATAAACAAAAATGCACAAGCCTGAGGATAAATCTGAGGAAAACAATTAATGACATCTATTAGTAGGCCACTATAAAAGCCTTTCGGGACAGGAACAGCACAGTACTATTGTTAGCAAAACATCTGTCCAGAGTACTTGCTCGAAATCAATTGCAGGGTTTAATAATTTGCTCTAGGGAAGCCCTGGGGTGAACTGGTGTCATCACTTAACAAGACAGAGTGACCATGGTTTGGGTATTGGGCATGCTCATCGGGGATAACTTAAGTGACAAAGGTGAATCGTTAAGCCAAAAGAAAGATGGGATCTGGATGAGGGACTCAGAGTGCTCTGGTGAAGGCAAGAGTCAGTGGCATCAAAGTGTTAGGCAAGAGCACAGCACAGTAGGTGAGGGCCACGGTGGAATTTACTCAGGAGATGGTCATCTGGTCATAGGTGCTGGGGATGGAGAAAACCCCAGAGGTCAGAGGAAGACAGACCAGGAATGGATACCAGGCAGAGAAGCAACCTAAGGATTAAATAGTGGCAGAGTAAGAAGGTTATTTTCAAAATATAGTAGACCATAGGTTTGGGATAAAGACACAGACCAAAATTCAGATACTATATTGGATGTTTAGGGTAAGAATGGAACAAATAATCAAATAAATTGGATTTTGTCCACTAGAGAATAGTTCTTCCAGATCTTTTATGTTTGTTCTACTGATTAAGGTGTTTCTAAAAGCTGTGAGAATTTGTGGCAAGCAAAGAGAATAATCCTAAGAATGTCATCAGGCCCCAATGAGATACTGATAGATTACATCATACCCTCAGAACTCCTGTAGAATATCATTCAGCTGGCTTCTCATGGCCTCAAATAGAACGTGTTCCATCTCACCTGCATGCTTTGTTTCATGATTTCTAGCAGGAAGAGGAGCTGAGCTTCTCTTCAAGTCTATTGACGTTCTGTTCTTCATCTTAGTTCCCAATCATGCCAGCCTCTCAATTACTAAATAAATTCCAGGAATAGTCTCACCTGTAAGACATCAGTTAGAACGGCATGGAAGTATACTCAACTGCGCCTCTTGGAAGTTTCATTGAACAGAAAATTTCTAAATTGCTGTACCTTTGGTTTACTTGATGTCCTGACATGCCTGTATTCCTAGACATGTTTGCCTGGTCAGAGATCTAAAAATATAAAATGAAATGTCTTTTGATGTCCTTTGTTGAACATCTGAAAAAGTTTACTTAGCATGTGGTAGCAATTTTAATTTGGGAGCATGCTGATAATAAAAAGATGTGGGTGCGTGTGTGCATTCACAAGTGAAAAACGAGTTCACATTTATTTGTTCTTCGCATTGAGCTTGCCCAACTTTGTTTTTATAAACAGAACGATTAAGCTTGTGGCTTTGGTAAGTAAGTGCGGGGTAAACACAGTGTGAGCCAATCAAGAATTTTGATAGCATCTCTCCACACTACCTACTAATTTTATGTCTTCAGTGCATCTGCTCTAACATGCTTACTTGATCTGTTAGTAAAAATACCATGGGGAGCGCCCATGGACCATTAAAATAAGGAAAATTTTATAGTAACAATGTTTTGTTAAAAAGACATTTTATTTAATTGTAATAGTTACTGGAATTATAAAGCATTATGTTCGATAACAAGTTCTGCATTCTTATATGCATCTGAATTTTATAGCACATTTTCTAAATAATATATATCCTTTAGTACTGGCTCCCAGATGTGAAAGCAGAAAAAAGCAACACATACTGCTTAACAGTTGTGACTCATTTGGATTATTTAATGCTCTTCTTAAAAAAGGGAAAAGTGAAAAATCTTAATACTGGGTAGCACATAATATTATTATTCTCTTTTCTTCTATCATGAAGAATAGCCATTCTATATACAAATAATGGTCACTGTTTATTTAGTTTTGTTTTGTAATCCCATGCCAAAAAGTCCATGATTTGAAAATAAGTATCTGATTCTTCGGCTTATTTCATTACCATACTTCCAACCTATGTGGTTATAATTTGTCATAATGGTGATCTTTCAGAAAAAAGCTGAGATCTGGAAGCAGTCCTGTGTTGGCTTAGAATCAGATATTTCATTTTATTAAGGGTTAGTTAATTAGTGTTGTCCTCACTTCATCTTGCTTCCTCAAGGAAAAGGAAAAAAAAAAACAAACAAACAAAAAACTAAAATCCTCTTTAGTTTTTGAAAACTGCTTTTTAAAAGAATGTTCTCTGTGTTTTCCTGATTGATCACACACTGTCTTGGGACATACTTCCTTGTGAACTGTGGCCACCGTGTCTCCCAAAAAGATTAGCATGGGGCTAGCAAGCTTACAGCTGTGGGGTGAGGGCCGTGCATTACACCGCGAGGGCAGCAGAGCTTTGATTAGAGTCGGCAGAAAAGCCCTCCTGTGGCATACACACATTCACAGTAGTATGGAACTTTAAAATGAAGACAATAGGTGGATTAATTTAAAATAACTGAACCAATGCCGTGGAGTGTGAAATCTCCAGAGGTCACTGACATTAATCCTTGTTTTAAATTTAGAGCAGCCCCATTTTATCCATAGGGCATAGTTTGTAAGGCTCCCTAAAGCTACTTATGGGCCGGCGAGATAGCTCAGCGGTCTGAAGTGCCTGCTTAGGCAAGCTTAGACAAGCACGGGGATCGTGGTTCAATCCCTGGCACTACATACCACGCTAGCCCTGCCCTGATGGTGGACTAAGTTGGCTCGAGTCCATGCATGGTGACTTGACTGTAATCCCAGTGCTGAGGGACGCTGAAAGACGGAAGATCTCATGAGTCCAAGCTGCATAGTGCAACCCTGCAGCAACCAAATACATTAGAGAGAGAGAGAGAGAAAAAAAAAAAAAAAAAAACCTTAAAGTTTTCATAATACTGCGGTCTATGCCTACTATGTTTTTCTCATAGACCTTAATGTGTATATCCAATTTTATTTATAAATTAGGTACAGTAGGAGATTATAAGAATTTATTAAAAATGGAATAACTGTAACAATGTATAGCCCTGAAACTGTGAAGTTGGTCCCTCAGAATATCTTCCTGTATTTACGCTTTCACTTAAGGGAAACACTGTGAAAATTTCTTTGGCACATTTCAGCTGTCAGCCTTGCTATTCTTACACTTTGAGGACATTAATTAGTAAAATCAAGGCGAACATTGTGACACCACAATAGTCCGTGTGGTAACTGGTTGGTTACTAGATGATTAAAGGGCAGCTTGTATAGATGGTGGGGCCGTGCTGGAGAAAGGACAAGTCAACTCCCCAGAAGGGCTCAGACTGAGGCAGTGTTTAAGACGGTGCATTGTTTATTTCAGAACTTTCCCTTTAATGTTATCAAACCATAGTTGAACATGGAAACTGAGACTTGAGAAAGCAAACCCATAGATAAGAGGGTCCCGCTGTGCTATCTGAGCGGCCCTGGGCTAGGAATTAAGAGTATGCTAAAGAACAGCAAAAGTCTCTAACTTTTGAGTTTTTGGTCTCCTGATAGATTCTTTAAAACACAGACTAGGATGCCCAAGTCCAGATTGCAAAAGGCTAAGCATATAGAAGGATCACCTGTCCCAGGGGTTTAGGGAGTTGGGGAAATATTGACTGAAGAGACATGTGAACAAAGAGTAAGTAGGAGCTATCGGAGCGCAGAACAGGTGAAATGAAAGGAGATGCTGACGGTGGGGAGAAGAAAGTACAGACATAAAGAGGCAGGAGATAAGAATGGAATTAAAGGATCAAATTATGAATTATGAACTGTGCTGAAGGCTTTGACCTTCTGAAAGAATTGAAAAATCATTTGGATTTTAACCGAGGTAGTGGAATTTTTCAAGTATTATTTGCTAGCACATTCATGTTACAGGAGAAGGAGAAGATGAAGAGATGACAGTTTCAAGACAAGGAATTGGATGCTGCAACACAGTCAGGATAAAGGATGGTGGAGTTTTAGCAATATGGATAGAGCAGAGCGCTTAATTAGAACTGACGTGGACAGGACTTGGTGGATTGAAGGAACGTGAGTGTAAACTGATGGTAAGGAGAAAAATTTGATACAGTGGAAGTAAGGGGAGAAGAAGTACAGGAGGTTGAAAAAAGATGCTTACTTGAGATATGGATACCTGTGTAACATTTAAATTAAGCTGCCCAGCTGGCCCTTGTAGAGCTGGCTTTGGAATATCTGGGTTCGCTATCTGGTGTGTGTTGTTGCACTGTAAACCTAAGCAAGGTGTGGCTTAGCAATGTGGATAGATGGAGGGGTTGCATCCACATCACAGAAATTTTTGGTATTGAATTTCAGTCTCTCTTTGGTCAAAACTTTCATCCACATGTGAATAGGAGAAATAATCAGCTGTAGAAAATTATTATGTTGGTATGTTTATCACTAATAATTAGGGAAAGAACAACGATCAGTATATACTATCTGCTAAGTAACAGCTCCAACATGGTGCCCACATGATTTCATTTATTATTATTTTTTTATTTCATTTATTATTGATGACTACCTGTTGATGAAACTATTATGATTATCATACATATTGAATAATGGTGGAAGAAGGGGGTAGTCCTGCTGTTTGCCTGATCACATCACTAGTACAAAGCAGAGCTAAGACTGAAAACTACAGATTGTTTATTGTGTCAAGATGGATTTTGAAGACTCAGTGCTCCAATAAACTTGGGACCACTGATGCACATAAACCAGGGTGATCTTTCGGCATAACTTTCCTGCATGTTTTGTAAGGTTAAAGGTCTGTTCTGTGTCCAGATATCTCTGCCCTTACCCTTGTTTATGCATCACTGCCACCCCCGCTACTCACTTTAGTGAAGAAGTGCGGGTAATTAGGAGCCTGAGCTACAAATCCTCTTGCGATTACAAAAGCATAGATGATAACATTTCTATGACATGCATTTAAGTCTGCCTTTGTTCTATAGATTGGTGTTTCTTTTTATAGTTGTATAAGACTAGTTTATTGTATTCTTGCTCTTTTATATGATTTACATATAATTTTAAATTATTTTTCATGGCATGTACCACCAAAAGTATTATACTACCTGAAGGAAGTGACTGAATGTCTTGCTTTTGCGATACCCATAGAGATGCTCTTTGGTTCCTTCTCCTGTATGTATGCATAATCATAAAAACTATGAATTTTTGGAAGTTTCCTAAAAGAATTTATTCCCCATTATGTATGATACAACACACTTTCTGTTATGGGTGGATAATAGGCTGTGACTTTGGTTAAGAAGATTATATTAACGGAATCCGTTATTTCATTGGGAAATAGCTTCGTATTTACCAACAGGCATAATGAAAGGATTCCAGCAGTATGAGTCCTTGCTCTTGGTTTTTTAGCATCAGTTGTTCTTGTGCAAATGGCCTCCTTTGTAACTGATGGCTAAAACTTGCTCTTTACAGTAGGCTTCTATGACTGTGATGGAACGCCAAAGGTAAGCAAATTGAAGATGGAGAAGTTTGCCCTGTGCATGCTTTCAGGCATGGCAGTCCATGATTGATTGGTCTTATTGTTATGGACCCAAGACGGCATAAAGAACAGATGGGAGCAAGTGATGGAGGAGCTGGTTACCTCTTGGTGGTCAGCAAGCACTGACAGACAGACAGACAGGCAGACAGGCAGGCAAGCAGACAGACAGACAGACAGGCAGAGACAGACAGCAGGGCCCCAACATCCTTTCCAGTACATGTACCATGACCTCCTAGGTTCCACATCCCAAAGATTCCACCTCCTCCCCAGAGAACCCCAATATAGTGAGGAACCCTATGGTGTTTGGGCCTTTGGAGAACATGTAAGATCCATAACCATAATGTTATGTTTTTACAAGGCCAAAATTCTTTTCTGCAGAGGGAATGTAAATAATAACATCAGTAGTTTTAACACATGGCATAATTTCAGTGGAATAATTTTGGGTTTGGCTCTTTCAGTTAAATTATAATGATGTAGTAATGTGCTTACAAAATACATTTTTAAAAAATATTGAAAATGAATCTTTTGGAGATACTCCTTTTTAACTCCTCAGAATGTTTTCACGGGTTAATGTCATCGTGACAGAACTACTTCTCTGCCCTGAGCAGCCCATGGTGCTCCCTTTGTGGGCTTGTCTTACCTGGCACGCAAACAGCCTGGGGGTTCCTATCCTTGCTTGGGAAATAGGGGTCGCGTCTACCTCTAAATAAAGTTCCATACTTCTCTGTCACAAATTAGATTTTTAGAAATCTAAAGTAACAGTTATGATAGTAAAGATGGATATACTGCTTACCAAATGTTTGGTAGTTATTTTTCACATTTTCATTCCATATCATCCTAATGATAATGCAGTTAAGTAAGGTCATTTAACCTTGTTTTCCATTTTATGAGTAGAGAAACTGAGGTAAGGCAGGAGCGGTTTAGTGACCTATTCCACGTGACACACCTAGCTGAGACTAAAGCCAGGGGACCAGACAGGCCTGCCAGACGGCTCTTGGATATGTGTTCTTAATCAGCACATGAGCTCTTGTTTTACTTTCTTGTTCATACGTTTTTGTAAATTTACAATCAAGAGTGAAGTGCAGGGGCCAGCAAGATGGCTCAGCGGACTAAAATGCTTGCTGGGCCAGCTTAGGCAAGTGCAGGGACCGCCGTTGGATCCCCAGTACCACATGCACCAGCAGCCCCACCTCCGGGCACACTGAGCTGGTCAAAGGGTCTGGACATAGTGGCACATGCCCATAATGCCTGTGCTGGGGAGGCTGAAAGCAGGAGGATCACCATGAGTCCAAGCTGTGTAGTGAGACCCTATAACAACCAAATACACTAGAGAGAGGGAGGGAGGGAGGGAGGGAGGGAGGGAGAGAGAGAGAGAGAGAGAGAGAGAGAGAGAGAGAGAGAGAGAGAGACAGTTTTTTGTTTATTTATAGAAAATTTGGCCAGATGTTTATTTTCAAAATGTAACAACAGTAATGAATATGATTCACTTTTTAGCTGACAAGGTAATTAAGTAAAATTTTGTAGTTAGTATGTGAAATTTAAATATTTTTTAAAAACTTTTTTTTTTTTTTTGGTACCAGAGATTGAACTCAGGGGCTTGTGCTTGCCAAGTAGGCGCTTATGCCACTCAGCTCTATGCCTAGTCCTACCATTATTTTCTTGGAAAAAAAAAATTATTTCAAAAATTTGCTTTCTATTCACAGAGAATTGCTTATGTATAGTTACAAAAAACATTTCTTAGTATTAGTTGACAAATTCATAGGAGTAAATGAGCACCTTTAAAACAATTTTAAAAAGGTAAATGTCTTTTATCTCAGTTTGTATTGATTTTCACCCCATCTCCCCGTCTAACGTATATGTTAGTACTTGCACACCGGCTTTTGTCTGGACTCTCTGGCCTGCGCTTCCATAACTAACCCAGTCATTACCACTGTGTATTGGTCAGTCTGGGCAGAAAAAAGAAGCTTTTTTTCTGTCACTCCTATTTTTCTATAGAAGAAAAGGATTCTTAGGTCAGATACCTGCAGTTAGACCTGCTCTTAGTAAATTTCTAACTTCCTATTCATCATCCCTTTCAAGGACATTTTAAATTAGTCTTGTAAGGCTAAGTGTAATGAAAAAGTTTCAATTAAAACAGCACATCAGAATTGCCTGTAGAGTGATTTTAGCATGCAGGAGCCCAGAGTCCCAGCCCAAAGAGTAGATATGACGATGGGCATCGGTATTTTTTTTTTTTAATCTTTACCTGTTGGAGATTCCAGTGCATGCTCAGTGTTATAAAGCAGCAAACTGAAGTGAAGCCTTTGGAAGCTGATGCACTCAGACTCCAATCGTCCCAAGTCCTAATTACTAGTCTAATTAATAGGTTAGCTTATCAAGTTCAAGGCAGCTTCATATATACAATGTTGATATTATTACCTATTTCATAAAATTATAAGAATGTACTGTGATTACAAAGAACATTCTGTAGATGCTTAATAGGTACTGGACACTATTATTATTGAGTTTTAACTTGTCTTAATCAATATGAAGTGATGAGAAGAAGAAAGGAGGCTGCAGGGCGTCTCCAGGGCGGAGTCACTGCTTTCCCTGGTGGCCCTCTTCACGCTGCAGTGACAGCCAGGCCAGCGATTCTCCTTCTCTGTGTGTCCCAGGCCACTCCTCCGCCTCTCTTGCACCTCTCTTCCCGTTGTCATCTGTGTGGCCCTGGCAGCACTCGGATGCACTCCGCCTGTGACTGCGTAATTGCCTGTGAAATCGCTTGTTCCCAAATTTTGCCACTTCAGCAGCTCACTCTCTAATAATGGTGCATTAGTAGGTAAAGCAATAAATCATATTTTAAAACTTGTAACACTTGCAAGAATGACAGGCTGATGAAAACAAAGAAGCACATTGCAGACCAACATTAAAGTTCACAAAGCTATTGCACTGTCTGGTCTTGTTTACGGAAATGACACCTGCCGTCAGCACATTCAATTAGAAAACAAATTCTCTCAGCATCTCGTAGTGCCATCCTCTACACCACATGCTAGGGCTTGGTTTCCTACTACGAGGTCTCAGGATTCATGCAATCCTGAGAAGCTGAAACCATCCTACATGCAAGTCGGCTCCCCTGGGCTGGAAGGGAGCTGAGCACATGGCAGGCAGATGAAGCCCTACGAGGGTCCCCTGTAGCACAGCCTGAAGCAATGTAGCATCACAGTAGATCGCTGGAGAACACCTGCAGCTGAATGGGCGTTCTGGACAGCAATCAGGGATGGCTCAGCTCATTTAAGGCTTAGCTCTTGTCATATCCTGGAGACTAACTGGCAGGAGCAGATGCAATAGCGGCCTCTCGCTGGAAAACAGCAGCCACAAGAGAACGCTGTACAAGGATGATTATAATAATTACATGGAACATCGCTACAGAGCACTTTGTATATGTATTTCTGATCCTCATCACAGTTTTTCAAGAAGAGTGTGGCACTTCTCTTGGACCAGTTTTTAAAACAAGGAAACGATGGATAGAGAGATAAGTGACATGCTTAATAGCATACAAATAGGAAAGTTTGACATATTAACAGAAGCGGATGCAGATTTTTAGAGATCTGAAGCACTTCACAATTTTAGTCTTTAAAAAAATACGGTGTCAGAATGCATAATCTGAGGCACTGAAAAAGCTGGTGTCACAGGAGCTTTTTAAAGCTTAAACTTTGTTAGAGTCAAGCTATGTGCATTCTTTCTTATTGATTTTCAAGATTAGTGACTTTCTCAAAGGTAGAAGCTTCAGTGTCACAAACTCTGCC
The DNA here is from genome assembly GCF_000260255.1 of Octodon degus. Classification (NCBI taxonomy): domain Eukaryota; kingdom Metazoa; phylum Chordata; class Mammalia; order Rodentia; family Octodontidae; genus Octodon; species Octodon degus. The sequence goes on from NW_004524682.1 coordinate 424,625, forward strand.
ATAACATGCTGCTCTTTTTACCAGACAGCTTAGCAATTGGCATGCATCTCTGTATTAATGTATAGGAAAGGGCAGGATCATTGACCCCACTAATATTATAATTCTATTGATTCTTTCCTAATGCAGTTGTGGGCCCATAATAAAGGAACTTTGGAAGAAAAATAGGAACCAGGAAATGGATTCGGGCATTGAAAAAAAGAAGCAGATACGTCTAGTGCTTTGTCCACAGCTATGTCTTCTGCGTGTTCCTTCTCCGCTGTGCTGCCCCAGCCTCAGTTGTAATCTGCTGTGCCCACCCTTCTTCCACAAGATCCTGGGAAGAATAATCCTACCACTAGCAGCAGAGTAAAGCTCTGTTTGTGTTATCTCATGCCCTTGACAATAGGTTTTGAAAGTGATACTTGATCTTTTCCTTGATAAAAAAGAAAGAAAGAAAGAAAGAAAGAAAGAAAGAAAGAAAGAAAGAAAGAAAGAAAGAAAGAAAGAAAAAAGAAAGAAAGAACAAGGCATCTGATGGGAAGAAGGTTGAGATGCTATTCCTCTCCTTATTCCATCTCTAGGAGTTATTTCTAAACATTAAACATAGAAATACAGTTGGTATCTTTGAAATACAAAGTAGAAAGAAACAGAAAAGGTGAATATTAGGAGACTGAAGGATGAAGGAATAGACAAGTCCTGGACCTTCTGTGCCTCTGGACTTTTTTTTTTTTTTTCAGAACTGGGGATTGAATGCAGGCCCTTGAGCTTGCCAGGCAAGCACTTACTCTACTGAGCCATCTCCCCAACCCCACTAATTTTTTTTTTTTTTTTATTTTTGCCTCTGGACTTTTTGTTTTGTAAGATACTCACCTGTCTTTTGTTTAATTCAGTCAAGTGGGGATGTTGGCCATTTGGAATGGTGGGTCTTTATTGATATATTTAAACCAATGAACCCATCTTGCGAGCTATAAGAGAAGCTGTAAGACTAGGAGAAGAATGATTAAAACAAAGGCAGGAGAATTATCATGTTGCAGTTCTGAACTGTGGCCAAATCTTACCTGTTTAGGGCTGGGGCTTTACAGAAGCAGGCGGACTGTGAGGTCACTAATCTCGTCTATGGATCAATCCACTGATGAGGTCATAGCTGAACTGGGAGGGCCCTAATCTGGTCTATGGATCAATCCACTGATGAGATCATAGCTGAACGAGCTATCAGGAGCTGCAGGGCCACCGGGGATGTGAGTTTCAATGGGTGGATCTTGTGCTCTGGCTCTTCTTGCACTCTCTGTTTCCCGACAAGCTTGGCAGTGTTTTTCCACCCGCTTCTGCAGTGCTTTTGCTTTGTAGCTGGCCAACCCTGCATGGAAACAGCTGAAGCAATGGGCCAAGATCAATCCTTGCTCCTTTACATGGTGTGTATCAGGTGTTTTGTCCCAGTAACAGAAAGCTGACTGATACACTGTGTAGGGCCTAAGATCTACGTAGTCAGTGAGTTTCAATGTCTTGTTATGAAATAAAAATAAGAGAACTAGAAAAAAAAAAGGATATTGGAAATGTCAAAGAGTTTTAGAGATGATCTTTAAAATTCAAACAATCTCACAGTTTTGTCACAAGGTTGGTAGAGTGTAAACAGCACCTCAGGAAGTAGGTATTAAATTTATTTTAAAGATTTAAAATAGGCAGTGAGAATGTTATATGAATATTCTGTATAACTGTTGAGCTAGCCCAAAATGCCATTAGAGTTTGAGAGACTTCGTGGAGGACTCTTGGGAATTGAATTGATTAACAGTGATTTTGGCTGAAAAATGTAAGATGGGATAGCCCTGTGAGTGTGTGCACCACTTTGACATATTATAAAAAAATGATAGTCTGTTTCTTAAAACAATTACCAATGAAATAAAAAGTCCAATGAGCTCAAAAAAGACATGTAAAGATTCCCTCTAGCACTGGAATACTGTGGGGGTAAAAGTCTTCAGACATTTCTCAAGTTCACTAGATTTTATTGGAGACAACTGAACATGAAAATTATAGAAGAGAATGAAGACAAAGGGTGGATCACTTATAATTTTTCAAAAGCAATAATAAAGGATTCAAAGGATTTAGATGGTGGGCAGTTATTTAGATCATAAATGGCACCTAGCATTTATATTTTAAAGACATAGCTTATTTTTATTGGTATGTGAAATATAATCCACACTACTCAAAATGTCAGTCACAAATCATTACTGAGAGTGAATCCATTACTTCTTTATTTCAAAGTGCTGAGAGATTATGGAAAAGTTCTCATTCTTGTTCATCAAACGCCTTTTTGTACTTGAACCTTAACTTTGTTTGTGAATTTGAGCCAAAATCTGAGGTGAGGCCCAAGCTAATCGTCTTGAAGTGAGGGCTGTTATCACTATCAATATTCTTAACTTTATTTTTTCATTTTTCATCATTAAGAATGATAATCTTGTTCTTATTTCTTCTGTCTCCCCAGATACAGAACGAGTAATAACTTGTTGAGTTTCTGTTACATGTGGCCTGTTTCTCTAGATTTGCCAACATCAGTCAACACTTATTAGAAATAGATTTCAGCGCTTCCGTCAGTCTCACTAAGAAGGTTTATTATGTTGGATGACAATACTCATCTTTCATATTTTAGTGTGTACTCCAACCCAGATTATATTAGTGAAATCAGCCCATTCATATTTTTTTCTCTCTAGATTGTAAAGACATTTAGCTAATCTCCCGAATATGATGTTGAGTATAGCTTTATTAAAAGTTTCTACTGTGTGATAAAATAATTCTCAGTATCATGCATGAAGTTACAGAATACTTTCAACATATTTTTTCTCAATATTTGACAGTTGTTAAATTTGACATTCCCAATTTTGTCAGTTTCAATGAGAAACCTCAATATATTATAATTATAAATCTTTCTTTCTCTCTCTCTCTCTCTCTCTCTCTCTCTCTCTCTCTCTCTTTCTTTCTTTCTTTCTTTCTTTCAGGTTTTTTTTAATGTATTTTTTGCAGGGTCTCACTACCTAGCTCGGACTCATCGCAATCCTCCTGTTTTCAGCCTTCCCAGCACTGGGATTATAGGCATGTGTCACCACACTCGACTCAGTCCCTGGCTCAGCACACCCTGGCGACGGGGCCGGCATGGGATGTGGTACCGGGGATCAAACCCAGTCCCTGTGCTTGCATGAGCAGGTGCTTATTCTGCTGAGCTATCTCACTGGCCCTAAAACTTTATTTTTCAATAACACAAGAACACAATCAATATATGGTTATCTATGAGATAACCTAGAATTATTTCAGATTGTAACAACGATAGCATTGTATTCAGAGGAAATGATTACATTAAATGCCTCTTAGAAAATAATCAAGTGAAAATGATCCAAAGTGGCAAGCTAAATTGCAGCATCAGAAGCGTAATTGTTTTACTTCATAATATTGGATGTTCGAGGCCTTAAATGCTTTCTTTTAAATTCTACTTTTGTAGAAATTTCTTCCCCTTGTTTTGAGGTCATTGTACGTGCTCCTGGAAGATGAAAATAACACGTAGTTGTGTCTTGCCTTAAAGATGATTTATTTTACTTACAATAACATGGGTGAGTAGATACAAAACAAACCCTATCAAAGTGAAAGCCATTGTGGTGTTTATGTACCTTGGATGAATTCATTCTCTTAAATCAGAATCAGTTTGCTTCCAACATTCAGCATGGGAGTATAAAAAAAAATCAATCTTACCCCAACTAAGTAAACAGTACTTGGATTTAACTATATTAAGTGCTGTTTCTGAAGTCCTAAATCATATAAAGATTATAGTATTATGAATAGGTGTATGTCAATGATTTTGAAATGCTTGGCATGCCTGCACAATTAGTTTATTATAGTTTACTTAACTAAGAAGTCAAATCAGTATTTTGAAAATGTAGAGGAGGGATTCTCAAAGTGTAGTTTCTTGGCTAGAAGCATGAGTGCTTGGGAACTTGATAGAAACAAAATTCTCAGCTCCAGCTCTACAGCAACTTCATGAAAAACTTGGAGTAGGCTTCCAGAAATCTGTTTTATCAGAGCTACCACAGCGCTTCTGGCGTGAGCTGCAGTTTAGAAGCATTAATTTAGGAGCTACAGCCCCAGAGTTACTCACACCTAAATTCTATTCTTGGCTTGTTCACTTTTTAAACCTGTGATGAGAGTAAGTTGTCGATAAGACTCAAGTGCCAAACTCGTAAAATGGTAAAATGATAATACCTGCCTGAAAAGCTGATCGTAAAAATTAAGTTAAATGATGATAAATATCTAGTGTCATCCTGGCACCCACTAAACACTCAGTAATGGTAGTAAGAAGCTGATCAAGAAGTAGTTTTTGAAGGTCACTAAAACTTTTTAATAAAAGGTTATTTCAAATTATATTTTTTCGATATTTATTGCTCATACTGTACTTGATTATATAATACAAGTAGTAAGAGTAATGTCACAGTTATGGGATATATACACACCAAATTACATGACAGAAACTGTCATTTACTATACTATGAAACACAAAAACAGCGAACAATTATTAGTAATTAGTGAAACTAGTCTTAGACATGCATATCTGACTATGGGACTTGTGCTCTCCTTAATATCTTTCTATTGAGTTTTTAAATTTTAAAATATATGTATTTCAAATTATTTTATGTGTCATTGCTAGACTGAGGATTTTATAATGAAGTAGCTGCTTTATTAACCTTTAAAAATATTGATCCTCACTTCATTTTAGCAAATTCACTTTAAAGTTCTATCTGAAAAACTGCCTGCTGTGAATGGTGGTGAGCTTAGAAGAATGCTAAATAAAATATGTGTAGTTTGACAAGGGCATTTACATATTCATTATAACTTGAAAAACAAATTTAAATGAACGCAAGCTCGCACAGCATAAGTATGTAATGTTGAATTGTTCCAAATGAAATGTGAGGTGGACAGATGCAGGACTTACTAGGAACAAGAAATGGTAGGAATAATTGGAACTGGGTCAAAATCGCACCAGATTGTGAGTGAAAAGATTCTGATGTATGGGGTGGATTTATATATTTATATTTATGTAAGAAGTACTGGAATCATAATACAATGTGGAATTTTTATATAAGTGGAAGTGTATAAGACAGGTATATATTTGCAATAGCAGGAATTAAAAAAAAACTAAGTAGAAATATTTAAGAATCACCCCTCATTTCAGTGCTTGGGGCTAATGAAGTAGAAAATAATAAATATTTTGTAGAAGAGCGCTTGATGTTGGTGTGGCCCTGGCCCCTCCCAGAGACAAACAGTCCAGCTCCCAGATGGTTAAGATTCCTCTTGCACTAACCGTAACAACAACACACAAAGTGCAGACGTTAAAGAAAGAGACCCAGGAAACGTGGTTGTCTTACCAAACTAGAAGAATGAATGGCATAAAATGGCTTACTGCGATTTGTTCCCAGTGTATGTCACTTCAAGGCAGATTTGTGATCTTAAATGTCATCTTTGTAGTGATGCAAAAGCAGTCCTTTCTGCTCTCAGCCACACCCCTGAGCTCAGCATGGCATGAAAAGGACAGGCAGCAGTTTGGAGCCATTTGCCCTTGTGCAACGGATGACCTGTACACCTGTGTTTGATGGTCTTTCTTCATTAATTCTGTATTATACAAAAGAGATGGCTCAACATGTAGCTCAAAAGCATAGAGCGAGCACAAGGCCCTGTGTTTGATTCCTCGTACACAGCAAAACAGAACAAAACAGATAAAACAAAGAAGAAAGAACTTTGTAATGATATAAATAAATATGTTCATGTTTAAAATGAAAATATGAACCTAGGGGCATGAAAAATTTTGTAATTTAGCTAATAAATAACCTTGAAAACTTCAGATGACTTGAGTCAGCAAAGATTATTCTACAAGATTATTCCATACGTTATTGTGGTGGATAGCTAACTGGTGGTCAACTTGCTACACCCAGCAGAATTAAGCTAGCACAGTGCTGGTGTGAAAGGCCCACCTGAGGGCTGTTGCCAACAGCATGAAGGCAGAACAGGAGAAGCTGCTGAAATGCTGTTAGGAATGCTGTTCCAAGCAGCTGTTGGAGCTGTTGGAGGCTGCTAGTTCTCTTGGGCTGTTCTGTGGGAGGACCTTGTCATGCTGACTTTCCCGATGAACTCTGGAGAAGCTTGGGCCCTCATCTTGAGCATTGATTCCTGGCTCCAGAGGGGAAGAGGGTGCACTGCTCAGCCTCCTGGAGAAGCTTGTTTCACTGGCTCTCCTAATGGGAACTGAGCTTTTCTCATTGCTGAAGAAGCTCAGGACCTTACTGTTGCTGAGGATGCCTGTGGTACTTTTGGGGGAGCTCTGGTGCTTACTTTGAGGGTTGCTTCCTATCTCAGTTCAGATCTCTCAGCTTTTTAAATTAAGTTTATTGAGAACCAAAGAGCAATGAGACAGTTTCAAAACCAATTAATAAGACAGTTTCAATACTCAATGTATGTATATTGTTGTCTTCATAGTGGTTATTCATAGTACAAGATGGAGACATGATATCCTGTCCAAACACTATTAGCACAAATTTTTCTTCTCATTGAATTAAGAGAAAGCAGCTAGCACACATCCTTCATCCCGTTGATAGAGATTTCCTAGCTTCCACCAGTGACCTTTTGGCCTTTACAGCACAGATCTGTGAAGTGGGCCTGCGTGAGACCTTGTGGGCTCTAGGCCTCCAGTTGGACTAGTGGGAGGCATTGTTATGAGCTCTAGGCTCTCAGCTGGATTCTTTAGTATTTATCCTGAGTTTGTAGTATGTGATTCTTGGGTGATTCATTATAAAATACTACTATAAAATGTGTCCTGTACTATATTGTTCACCTTGAAAAACCCCAAACCACAACAATTATGATTAATATATAAATAATTTTATATCCAGGATCAATTTTGATAGAAAAAACAAGCTGTATAAGATGTTTGGTATTAGCATTCTTTGAAAAAATGCTATGTATATTTATCTCCTGTCTATAAGAATTGGAACTGGAACTTGAGTTATGCCTATGTGAATTTAACACTTACATTTTTTATTTTATTTTATTTTTTTTTTTTGTGGAGCCGGGGATTGAACTCAGGCCCTTGCACTTGCCAGGGAAACGCTTATTCCACTGAGCCATCTCCCCTGGTGCCCAATACCTATGTTCTTAACAAATTGTTTATGTCATCTTAGCTGTTTGGTAATAAAATTAGTTTTGCCTAGTCTTCAAGTGTTTTAGAATGTAGCAGCTTGACATTTGGTCTTTATATGCATAAGTTCACTGAATCCTGCCAGCTAATAATCATTGTTATTATCCCAATTTTACAGATAAGAATATTGACATATTGAATAGTAAGTGGGTGGTTGCAACGTGAATCCTCTCCAGATCTCACTTGACCTATGCAACTACTTTTATCTGTACTCGTAATGTTTCAGTTCAGTTGTTTTTTACTGATATGCTTTTTCTTTTATTACTGACATACTTAAGTTATTGGATCTAGGAAAGTATAGGCCTGTTATTCAAAATTTCTGTTTTTCTTATTAATTATGCACCATTCCCTAAAAATCTGATTTAACCCAGATATTTAGAAACATGCTAGTTCAACACACTTGGAGCTCCATTATACTGTTTTGTATTTCTTAAGTTTCACTATATTTTTAACGGTAGGAAGCAATGTTTTATTTATAAGGACAGTCTGTTCATTGGACAGTAGAGTGACATTCATATGGCTTACTCTGGGATCAGATATCCTGATCACCAAGATATTGAGAAAATATACAAATGAAAACACCCATTTTAGTGTTTTTAATATCTTATTACTGAATGGAGAGAACAAACATGTGTCATAATCATTGTAGTGCAATGATAAATGTGATAGCAGGCATTTAGTAAGACTGTCAAGAGGGATACTGGAATATTTTATTTCATCTCTTGTAAATTAAGTACAGGTTTGCTAGGGTTTTTTAGAAAAGTCATTTTACAAAGCAGACAAAGCTAAAAGGAAAGCTATTTCAGCAGAGGGTACAGGAATAGAGAAGAAAGCCGTTAGGCCAAAGAGTAGGAAGCAAGATGAAAAGATGCTGAAAAGGCTTTAAACAACCACGGAAAGAATTTTTACGTAATTTTTATATCTACTTAAACGCTCATCTTGGAGATGCACAAGAGAACTCGGAATCAGAAAAGATTTTAAAACGAAGGGATGACAGATTCATTTATTTTTCAGAAGATAATTTAAGCAGGATGCTTACTTACACAACCTACCTTTCAGGTGCAGCGAAGAGGGGTCAGTTTGTGCAGCTGCATCGCATGGGCCAGCTAGAAAGCTTAGAACACGGATGCACCCAGTCTTCGGTCATCCTGTGTGCATGACACGTGCTTGCCACAGTGTTACAATGTTCCTAACTGTTTTCATTTACCATACAGTCTTGAATATCAGTGCTCTAGTAGTGTGTGTAACTTAAACATCACGTACAACTTTATCAAAAATTAAATATTAAAAATGTATGAAAATAAAACTCCTTTTTCCCCAACAACCATCCCTTGATTGTTTCCTGTAGCTCTTAAAAGTTGCTCACTCACTGTAGTGACTGTGTTGTCTAGAACAGTAATTGTTAGCCTCGCCTGTATTTTGGAAACACCAGGTTGTATCCCAGAACAGATATTGTTGAACCTCATGTATGGGGTATAGACAATTAAATTTTTCAATCTTCTGTGGGACAATTTCAATTACAACACTGGTTTACATTTCTGCCGGTTTTATATATCCACTTGGGTTGACTTATTTTAAAATTTTAAAATATTTGCATGTGCAAAATGAGATCTTGAGGAATGTAAGCTTGAATTCATTTATGATTCATCTATGCCTCATATACAAAATGCAAAGTTAATTTCATACAATTTTTAAATAATTTCATTCATGAAGCAAAGCTCATATGCTTTAATATAAGTAAAACATTGTTTGCTCGAGGTAAGTAGAAAGCACCTTAGCATTGTCAAAACACCTGTATAAACTGTTAAGCAACGTGAGCCACAGAACAGAGAATAAGCAACAACTGCAGCAAGGAACCTGCACTGGCACATCCCTCCTGCACGTGTGACATTTTATTACCTTTTGTGGGATTGCTTGGGTGGAGGAGTCGGCCATATGCAGGAAGATATTTTGTAGTGGGAGCGGGTTGGATATTCCCTTTTTCCCGAAGAGTGCCTGAGTGTACTCTGCTTGCATTGCTGTTTTTCGACTACAGCCTGAGGTCAGGTGTAGAGGTTCCTGCCTGTGGCATATCAGAGCTAAAAATGTGTTAGATATTGGAGGATTTTGAGTTTTGGATTTTCATATTAGTGATGGTAAAGCTGTACTTTCTGCTTCCGGTCTAGGTAATGACTTTCAACTGCAAAATATAAATAATGTTGGTTGAAAGAGTATTAATTTTAGTACTGAAAGTAATAGAAACAATGACAGTACTGCATGACATTTTTTGCATATACTGGGGACAGTGGTTCAGCAGATGAAATATGTCTTCAAAATGCTTCACTTCCATTTCAGTGGTTTTTTTTTCTTGTTTTAAAAATCTTCCTTATATTGATACTGCTGTGTACTTTCTCTGAACTTTCATTTCTACTCCTTACAAGTTCTGCTTCTAGTGGGATCAATGGGAGAGCTTATTTATATTAAGGTGTCATCGCTACTGTCTTCACTAGCAGCCATGGCAGCTCTTCCCCCCACTTATCTGCATCTTCACTGTGTAAGCACGTGTAAGGAGTTCCACACTCAGATTTACATCATCAGGAAATAGGATAGCACTAGTCTATGTGTTATTCACTGTCTACCTCACAAACACCATCTTTTGAGAGCTAGTTCAGCCTAAATTCTAATAATACTAATGACAGTGAATTTTCTAGAGAACATCTCTGCTAATATTTATTGAGCAGAATGTGCCACTGCACTAAGAGTTAACCATAGTAGCAATTATTCAGTGCATTGTGTGCTATTTCAAGTATGACTCAGGCAATAGCTTTTTTAATCCAAACAGTGATTCTCTGACAGTCTGTATTAGTAATCTTATTTTCTTGTCCCTCTTTCATCCACAAAAACATCAAAGCGTAAGGTGGGTTAAATTTGTACAAAGATGTATTCTATATAAACAGCAGAATACAGTTTTTCACTCAAGCTATGAGACTCCATAATCTATGATCTTAAATACGATTATATTTATGTTTGTTATTTTAACTTTATGCAAATCAATTTCTGCAGGAAAATGCCTACCTCAACAAGAGAGTGTTTTGGGTATTTTATCAATTCTTTCCATAGGTTTCCTTATTGTGGATAGAATCATGTTAAGGGCCACCAAGAGCTAATCCTTCATAGGAATCCTAGAACTTATCTGCACTGTTGTGTGTCGCATAGGGGACTCAAAGTTCTTTCATTGAGTCATTCATTGGACAATACTTACGGAACATCTACTGTGCTGTTAGCACTAGTCTATGTGTTATAGACAAAAACTGTTGGAAGCCATACATGAGAAAGTAAGGAAGACAACTAACACTGAACAATGTTTAATATACTAAATAAATCATATATAATCATGAAGATAAGATTCTTATTAAGAATGGCTTAAATTCAAATAATAGCTAAGAAAGTGAGAAAAAATAACAGATCATTGGATCTTTTAATTGAAGGCCACACAGGGGCAAAACCATACATTTATATACACAAGATGGTTAAGGCAATAGTCCTGAGAATAGTTCTCCATCAGGTTTTTGAAACTAGCAGTTAATTGGAAGGATTCTCACCCTGACTAACTATATATGCTGATACCTTAAACTAAGCTACTGCACTGAAGACAGCAATGTGTAATACTAGGGCCATGCTGGGAATGCCTGTCATTCTGGTCTTCTAAAAGCATACTGCTTCTAATGTCATATCAATTACTGCTATAGTCTCTCTCAAATAAATGTTTGTTTAAACAGAAGGTAATAATAGAAAACAAGAGACAAGAAGAAAATGTCATAGGACTGTCCTGCTACAATGTTGTATATGGTTAGATTTCTAAATTTCTGTGCTCTTCGAAATGCGTATTGCTTCTCATGTCATGTCAATTACTAATATACTCTCTCTCAAATAAATGTTTGTTTAAAAAAGATGATAAAAGAAAAGTGATAAGGGAAGACCACAAATTGTTGCTTAGCAATGAATCTGCTGTGAACAATACAGTGGAGTTGGGTCTAGAAGACAAAAGTATGGTGAGGTGAGGAGATTGCACCAGGAAAGAAACAAGATGAGCTGGTTAGAGAGAAAATTTCTGAATGGCATAAAGTGAGGGTAGTTTGTATATTTTATTCACTGTCAGTTAAAGAATGATCTTTGCACATATTTGAAGTCGCTTTCTTCTGAAACTTTGCCACTTCGTACATTGGATGTTAGGCAACGTATGATCGCAGAGTATAGTTCCTAGTGCATGATTTTGAAAGTCTTGTAAACCTCATTTTAATAATTATATTTTTATTTTTACTTTTATTAAATACCTATGAAATATGCACAATGGGCCAAAATTTATTCCATAAATAGAACTGAGCATGAAAGAGAAAGCCTTCCCTCCACATTTCTTGGTCCTCCACAAATGAACATCTGTACTTTCAGATCTGGGTCAGTGTTCTACACTGGCAATTACTTGCATGAGCCAGTGGGATGTAACTGTCCACGGTTTGCATTCAACTGGGTAATTTAGTGGAAAAACTCTTATTAGATAAACTAGTCAACAGAAAGAATTTCACAGGTTAGTTTACTAGTTAATCTGCTCCATTGTATGATGGCAAAATTGGCATCCTGTACAAAAGAATATGTACATGTAGTGTATTTCTTCCATACGTATGATAAAATCAAAAGTATCAAATCCACCCAATGGAGCAGTCTGTGGAATCATTGGACAAGACCATCCTAGGTAGCTAAAATAATTAGAAGCAAAATTCTAATTCTATGATATGTGCTGAAGAATACCAAGTTATCAGTGAAATTTTAAAAAATATATATTAAATGGTAAATAGAGAACTCATGTTCAAGGCTGTCATAATTAACAAGATGAATAGAAGGTCACTTTTTAGTGTTTTTATTCACAGAGTAGACAGAATCCCTCAGAAACATTAGAAACTATTGGTATTAATAATTATTGCATTTGTAGAGGAAAAGACAAACTCTGACCTATTATTTTTTTCTGTTATTTGTCTTGGAAACCTATGGCTACCAAGATCTGAAAGTTTGAGTTTTTGAAGTGGTAGATTAATTTTTTTTATTCAACAATGTTTGGGCAAATATATTTGCAATAAGAAAGAATAAAACACCTAGAGAAGTTCCTATTGTAGGACTAATTTAAGAATCATGAGATCTTAAATACAGTGGTAATACTTCAATTGTGCAACTCTGTTGCAATGATGCATGTGTATAGTATTAGACCAGTATGGCCAGTGAATGACTAAGTGGCTTTGGGTCTGAATACTCCTTGCTTAAGTTCTCCTCTACCAGATAGTAGCTACTGTTCCGTGAACAAATTCTTAAGTGAGAAAAATGAAAGTGACTATATCTCCAAAGATTGCTTAAGTGATCCTTTTTCTCCCGCAAAAGTACCAGTGATATCTTGCCTGTAAAACAGTGCCAGACTTCAGGTATCCAAATATAAATATCCAAACATTAGAGCTTTGGGGAGATGTTGGTATGGAAATGAGCAATGTTAAGCAATTCGGTGTTAAAGTTAATACATGTACGAATACAGTAAAGTTATTCAGTAACCAGAATTATTGTGCACACATTATGTACAGATATAGTCTATAGGGGTGATTAGGAGGAAGATATGGTTATGAGATAAATAAGATTATTGGAAATTGGCTAGAATACCAATCCTAGAATAAGCCTGAATACCTTGAAGATGTTTTTCTTTTCTTCTCCAAATCCACCAGCTCAACAGATATAAGATACTAATATCAACAGCCTTTTTGATAGGCTGTTGTTTACCCTTTTATTGAAGAACCATGTTCCTTTAGGACAATGTTTAGAAATTCGATGAAACCTGAAATGATTTTGCCACCAGCTTTAGAGAAGAATTTAGTAATTTTAAGAAACAAGTATGAGTAGGATGAATAAACATCAACATATTAATATAAGAAATTTCAACTATTAATTTTCTAAGCATTTTTTAAAAGAACTTAGCTTAATAATTATGCATTGGGGTAGTCATCCCTTTTAGGGTGTTATGATGATTTAATATGTAGTAATAGTTCAGATTAAACTAATGGTATTTTTATTCTGGATTTCTCCCTTTGTTCCTCTTCATTTCCCCAGTGTTACAACTTCATGGTTCTGGTGAGAATTAATGAGATAAATGTGGAAAAAATTAAAATAATTCCTAATATGGAAATATATAATGAACGTTGATGTTAGTATTCAAAACATACATATCTTGCACCAAATAACCAATGAATAAACATACTTATTAATTTGGTTTGGATATTATTATAAGACATTATGAGAATATACTTTGGGAATATTTAATATGATACATAATTCTTGCCCTCAGCCTATTTTTTATACAAAACTCAATAGTTAAATTTATGGAATCTGACATCCGAAAGATAGCATCAGATAGAATCTTGTTCCTCTGTAGCATAAGAAAGTGACTTATCTTCATAAAATATCGGTTTTTGTATCAAGAAAATAGTGATAACTGCCAAATTTTGTAAAGATTGAGTCAGTTCTCATCATTAAGCCTTCTTTCTACATTATAAGTTCTTAGTTTTTAGCTATTGGTTACAGAGGCATGGGAAGTGATCATAGGCAGTTGTAAATGGAAATAAAATGGGATGGAAATAAGATGGGATGAAGTGCTTGTATGATTTTTCCTTCTATAAAAACAAAGTAGCCTCACTTATGAAAAGTGGGAAACTTAGAAATGTATAGAGGAGAAAGTTTATTTTTATTTTTATTAATTTTATTGAGAAATAAATAGCAATAAGACAGTTTCAAAACCAATTAGTAGGGCAGTTTCAATAATTAATACACTACATATTGTCTTCATAGTGGTTATTCATAGTGCAAGATGCAAACATGATATCCTGTTCAAACATTATTAGTGCAAATCTTTCTTCTCATTGAATTAAGAGAAATTAGCTGTATATCTATCCTATGTTGTATATACAGATACAAAATGGTTGTTCATTTGTATCCCCTTTTTTGTTTAGTTTTGTCAGAAATGTGTATTCCATTGTCATTTAAATATTGTAGGTGCATGAATTCCACAAAATAATTCAATGTAGTCCAGTAGCCCATAATAGTAGAGGGTTATCCCCAAGACTGGCAATGTCAGAAGTTGTTGATTTGAGCCTTTTACAACTCAGCATATGAATATGGCTTCACTTTTTACACCTCCTTTTTGTAGTGTTGTGCTGGATGGTTAAGACCAAGATAAAGCAGGACCTATATAATAAGAAATGTAGCTTTTGTGTCTGACAAGGTCAGTCAGATCACCTCAGGACTTACCCTGAAATAAAGGAGAAAGTTTTAATCGTCTATAGTTCCATTATTCAGAAATGATAGCCCTACCAGATTATCTTTTTTCTTTATGTCCTTGCTTGTAAATATGGATAGTACATCTATATCTTTCTATGCATATACATGTATTTATTATATATGTTCTTAGTTCTTAGGCAAATTTACGAAACTGTAAGCATATTTTCCATTGGTCTTTCCCAAAGTGTATTACTGTGAGTTTTATTTTAGAAAGACATTAGTGGGCCAGTGAAAAAGCTCAGTGCTCTAAAGTGCCCTCTTAGGCAAGCTTAGGCAGGCACCGGGGACCATGGTTCGGTCCTGGCACCACCACGTGCAGTGCCAGCCCGCCCTCAGGGCAGGCTGTGGGGGAGGGGGGATAGAAAGTCGCTAGCGATTTTCCTTATGATTCTGAACCAGTGATGAAATAGAGGTGACGTGGTCAAATGTGTTGGGAATATGATTCTGGGAGAACATAATCATATCCAGAAATATTAAAGTATTTTAATAAAGCAATGAGTATTGTTTGTCTTCAAATTGAAACTAAGATATTATAGCATTTTCCAAACATGAATGAAATTTAAAAATAAATACATAGTTCATTGAGCACTATTGTTGGATAGCATTACAATTTTGGAAAATTTGCTATTCCTGTTTCCGCAATTTGCATTTTAACTTGAGTATTGTATTACTTTCCTTCAGAAAACCGTATTTAATGCTTCTGTAGTATTCCTTTATAATGTCATTAGTATTTTAATACCAAAGTAAGCATTCTCTTACAATGTATAGGAGTTAAAAATACCAACTGTACAGAAGCCTGACAGAGCTTCATGTACATACAAATGAACTGTGGATGGGTATGGTTGCTAAAGTAAAGTGTTATGCTAAAGAATGACTCCCAGGAAAGTC
>NW_004524682.1:440285-474864 GCF_000260255.1 Octodon degus
TCTTCTTCTTCTTCTTCTTCTTCTTCTTCTTCTTCTTCTTCTTCTTCTTCTTCTTCTTCTTCTTCTTCTTCTTCTTTTTTGTTCCTCTAAGAGGAATTGTTTCTGGTAATTTCATGGTTGCCTGTCAGTCTGCAGCAGATGTCCCCATAGTACATCAATGATAGAGCTACAGATGTATGTCTTTTTTCTTTGTTCAAGATGATTTTGAAAGGAGATTTTTAAACAAAGTTATCTCAAGTAGGAGGCAGCAAGGAGGAAGGTTAGGACAATTTATTCAGACAGGCATTTTAATCAAAGAGGTATTTGTTAGAAATGTGCTTCAAAGTATACTTGGCCAAGTTATACAAATAGCAACTTTTTTTTCCTTTTGAGCTCTAGCCCAAGGCTTTAGAAATGAGTTATGAATGTAAATAAATACAAATCAATAGGAGTTCTGTTTTTATTATTTCTCAGGGAATTTCTGTACAGTTTGAGAGCAACTTGATGCAAGTTCAGCACATGATTAAGTTTAACCTTGATCCTGAGCCAGCAGATTTGGCTGGCTTTCTATCAGCAAGGGATGTAAATTTACTCGGACACGTTTTAATTGGCATTTGTGCAACATGTACACACAGATGCTGAATTCATTGAGAAATCCTGAGTGCCATCTGTTTATGGAGGTCTGTCCTCTACTTCAGTACATGATAAAATGGGATCAGCTCCACTAGGTTTCTTCATAGATTTAACATACATTATCCAACATTTTGAATGACCTCCTATTAATGTGCTATTGTGTTAGCTCTTTCTGTATAAAAAAATGAAAGTACACTTTATTTTTGCTTTCTCTTTGTGTATATAGTTTTCTCACCACTCTTGCTCTTGTTAAAAATATCCTCTTTATAAAGAATCTTTTTCTAAGGTTTACAAACTTTTTTTTTACTTCTGTGTAAAACAGATGAAATTGCTATGTATGTAGAATTAAAATACTTTTAAAGTGTAAATTTATTTTAATCATAAATCTAATGTTTCTATGTATAAAAGAAAAAAATGCAAACCATCACTTTTGTCATTTGTAAAGCCTGACATAAATGAACTAAGCTTTGAGAAATATTCTGTTTTTCCTTCCACATATAATTGAAACTTTTGGTTGGATCCAGTTCAAAATGAAAGTGAGTTCCCTTTCCTGGAAGACTTGTTGCAGGCAGAAATCCCCAAATGGTCTACATATTCTGGCCTTGAGGTATCACATGAAAATTAATGGGGACGTGCTTCCCTTTAGCTATGTGGTGCTGTGTGTAATTTTATTAGCACAAGTTAGTATTACATGAAGATGCGATTTCTCTGGGAAAGTTGCTGCCTGCATTTCACATATCTCAATCTGTTTCAACTACCTTCCTCTGTTACCGTCTCCAGCTTATTCCTTGCTTCTAGGAGTTTACCTCCTGGTTTTCTACCTTTACTCTTTTACTTTAATTCATTACTTATTAATTTTGCATCTTTATGATTTTTGTATAAAAAGAAATCATGCAATATTTAATTTTCTGAGGCTACCTAATTTCCTTAAACATGTTGTTTTAAAAATTACACTGATAACATGCTCTGGGAGCATAGCTCAGGGGTAAGAACACTTACGTAGTATGCACAAGGTTCCAAGTTTCAGCTCTGGGGCTGGGGAGATGGCTCAGTGGAATAAGCACTTCCCTGGCAAGCGCTGGGGCCGGAGTTCAATTCCCCGTTCAAAAAAAAAAAAAAAAAAAACAACCAAGATTCAGGTACATCCAACGTGGCAATAAAATCATGGATTTAAAAATAGACATTCTGAATAAACTTAAAACTTAACCTTTATTGGTGAGGTGCTACAGCGTGCATCAGGGTGACCACCGTACTTTCCTGATGTAGTATGTCTTTCACCCAAATACGCACAAGTGTACACACACACACACACACACACACAAACACCATCAAATTATTTCTCCCTCTTTAAGTAGACAATCTCAAGAAAGCTTCATTTGTTGAAGCTGTTGTGATAGAATGAGCCATCTATCAGATCGCTGTAGGCCTTGTGCCGCTGTGACAGCTACAGATGGGGATGATATTGCCTTCAACCTAAATGCAGAAGCCTGTGAATGAAGTTCCTGAGCTTGAAAGACTTTCACAACTGGAAATAAACCCAGCGATGTAGTAGAAACTGAAGCGGTGGGTTGTTCCGGGAATGAGTTCAGTTAATTTCCTCAAGTGGCTGGTGCTTTGTGCAGTGATGCTACCTACTATATTAATATAATTGTCTTCTGAGTACTGAGTTCTGACAGCTGATCAGAGGCAAAAACTGTGGAGTGACCAGTGCCTCCCCAGTGATGCACCTTCCTCGGATCTGGGCCTGCCAGAGACTTTCCATTAAATCCCTCCTTTCAAGGACTTCAAATTGGGCTGGCCAAATAGCTCAGCAGATTAAAGCACCTGCAAGCAGGCGCAGGGGCCGGAGGTTTGATCCCCAGGCCTGCCCTGCCGGCTCCACCCCTGGGGTGAGTTGAGACAGCAATTGAGACTGGGTGTGGTGGTGCATGTCTGTAACTCGAGCTCTTGGGATGCTGTGAATAGGAGGATCACTGCGAGTCTGTTCTGATGGTGAGACCCTGAACACCTTGTAGATCTTTCCCTAAAATTAAAAAAAAAAATGCACTCAAATTCATCTTGAAAATTTAAACAATTTTTACAAACTGAAAAGTCTTTATCATCTTTAAAATTTGTTTAAATTATCAGTGAGTAATAATAATCAAATTGAGAGTCAAGCTATTTGGATTATAACAATATAGCACCAGTTACTTGGCCTTATGAACTCAATTTTTCCATCTGGATTAATGAAGACTTCTAAATAAATTACTCTAAGGTTCCAAATAACAAACATATAAAGTAAGATCACAGTGTATTCACTAAATGGCGCATCTTTTATCTGAATCTAGTTTCAACTAGTATACAACTTGAGAAGATATTCTTTTGCTTTTAAAATGAAGCACAGTTATCTATTGAAAACTCATGTTTGAAATAGTAAGCTACACCAGGGACTGTGAAGAAGAAGGAGCCGTACAGTTTCAAAGCCAGCCAGCTCTACATAGTAATTTCAGGGCCAGCACAAACTATACAGTAAAGCTCTGAGTTAAAATAAAAGGAAACCAACAACAAAATGCAGAAACAGGTACTATTTGTAGCCTTCCTCCAAACTAGTATTAAATCCTTAACACACAATCCAATCTCTTACCCCTCAACTCTATGAAACTTATTTCACTTACTGGCCTTCACAAATTAATAGGTTCATATTTTCTATTTGTATCTACATTTTCATATGTCCAACCTGCTGGTCTTTGAGTTGAGAGTCAGTGTTGGGAATTAGGTGTAGTCTGGTTAGCTCAATTAATATAAAAGATGAATAAATAAAGAGATAAACTGGCATGTGGCATGGGGATTGAGCGAAAATAATATTTTTGTGAAGTTTAGTTGTAGCCATGTATTATCAAGCTAGTAATGAAAGTATGTGAAACTTGATTAGCTGAAAGTTAAAATTGTTTCAGAACATATTTCAATTGTAATTATGACCTGCAAGATTAAGGTATGAATTTCTTTTTAATGGTAAAGATGACAAGATTCACATTCCTAAATTATACAAATTAGAGGCAGTATACATGGACTGAAACACTAACAACAGCTTGCAAGTGACCAAAGCTTTCATAATTCAGTAGCTTGTTTACTTTAAAATAAAGTAGCTCAGTAGCTCATTTTCTAGCTAGTAAGGCAAAAGGAGAAGGTACCAGAAACTATTAATCAGGTTTGTATGTCTGTATGTTTAATTGCTACATTGATATCCACACTGGATTCATGCCACCCTATATTGTCAGATAATTTTTTTCTTTTAGTTAAAAAAAGAAAATCTTTTCTTTCTTTTCTTCTTCTTTTTTTCTTTTGCTGTATTTAGGACAGAGTGTACAGGATTACAGGGTCTCACTGCCTAGATTGGATTCCTAGTGATCTATCTGTTTACAGCCTCCCAAGTGGCTGGGATTACAGGCATGCACCACCATGCCCAGTCTCAACACTCCCCGGGGGTGGGGCCAGCGTGGCAGGCCAGGGGATTGAACTCCCAGCCCTGCATCTGCCCAAGCAGGCGCTTTAATCCACTGAGCTACTTGACCGGCCCTTTGGTTCTTTCTTTATTTGGTGCACAGCTGAGACTTGTCCTAGTCCTCTTGTCTCAGCTTCCTCAGCTCTGGGATTACAGGTATGTGCCACCACACCCCATTTCAGGGCCAGGGTGCAGGACAGGGGTCCGACTCAGGACCTCTCATGTGCCACCAAGCTATTTCCCCAGCCTTAGACAGGCTATTTGAATTACAGTTTTGTTTTGTTTTTTTTTTTTCCATAGCCAGCTCTCATCCCTGTTAGAAATGTGGCGGTAAGTTTCTCTCAGCTATTACTTAGATCACTTAATCATGTTTGTAGGACCTGTTGACTATTACTGGTAAAAGTAAAGCACATACCTGTCTCCTTGTCATTTATTATGTGGTGCAAGGCTTATTTCCTGTTCTTCTTCCATACTTAATTATCTTTGGTGGTGTGTGTTTGATCTCCTCAAATCCTAGCGCCGTAACTTGTGGTTGTAGCTTTTTCCTTATAGCTTGTGTTGAATTTGATTTCATTTCGTTTTAATCTTTTGCTTCTAAACAAACAAAGAGTAATTTTGCCATTTTCAACATTTTAAAGATTGAACAGAACTTTTTGTTTGGTTATGACAAGAAAATTCATAATCGTTAAAATGCTGCAGTCAACTTTAAAAATTGGTATAATTTTTTTCTTATATGAATGTTGTTCATCAACTTTTTGTTATATTTTATAAATTAAGTGGAACTCATAACTCAAGTATATGTGAGCAAGTAAAATTATTTCTTAAATTCTAATCTTGACCGCCTAGAAAGAACAAATAGTTTAAAAGATGGGAGTAAGAATTGCTGCTACTTTGCTACATTGTTTATGACGTCCTTCCCTTAAACAATACCTATCCCAGGTTCTTGTATGTTTGTGTAAACTTTTCTTTTATAACAGTGAGTTTAACACTGATAAAAACAACAAAGAGAAATGTAACTGAAAATAAGACCAACCGTGGGTTGTCAGTTTTATTATTGCTTTGCTTTTGGTGTTTAGATCAAAAGGCTTTATTTATTTATTTATTTATTTATTTATTGTACCAGGGATCAAGCGCAGGACCTTGCGCTTGTAGGCAGGCACTTATGACACTGAGCTATCTCTCTGCCCCTATTTTTTATTTTTACTGATTTATTTATTTTATGTATTTGGTACAGAGTCTACAGGGTCTTACTACGCAGATCGGACTCATAGTGATCCTCCTCTTCTCAAACTCCCAAGTGCTGGAACTATAGGTGCACGCCACCATGCCCAGTCTCAGTCCCTATCTCAGTGTACCCTGACACCAGAGCCAGCATGGCACACTGAGGATCGAACCCTGGTCCCTGGGTCTGCCTAAACCGTCACTTTAGTCCACTGAGCTGTCTGCCCAGCCCTGGCATTTTATGTTTTATTATGACGTTTTTTTAGACTCATGAGTAATCCTTCCTATGATTCAAGTTTTGCTCCTTAAAACCATGTTATTGCTCCCTGGTGTGTTCAGGTGCAGCCTCGTCTCGTAATCATAGGTCATCGTCATCTAAAACAGTCATGCATTTAAAGTGGGACTTTCTTTTTTTTTTACTTTAGGATATTTGTTAAAAGAGACAGGAAAACATGCCTAAAATGAAACGAAAAATGTTTCATAATTTTTTAGTGGAAAAATGTAACCATTCATTGTTATTGATAAAGTATATTCCATTTAATCAATAAATATGAATGTCAGTTACACAGATTTCAAATAAAACTAATCTCTTGGAGAGCCAATATACCTTAGGTCTAGAAACTTCAAATTAATTTGACATATTTAGTAACACTTAATTTGTGTTGTGGAAAAAAAAATTCTGTCCAAAGGAAGCTATAACACTGATTTTAGGAGTCAGAATTTAGTGAATATTTTGAACTATAACGTAACCAAGCATAGCTTTTGTCAAAGCTTATTATCAGCAATTGTAGATAAGAAGGTTGAAAACTATCACTAACCTGGTATTCTGCAGTTCCCTGTAATAGTTCATAAATATGCATGATCAAAAATTTATAGTTAAAATGATTGTTTTTTATTTAATTGTTAATTGGTGTTCTTCAAGAGATACTGATACGGAGAGTAAACTTACATAAGCGTCAAGGGTCTACGAACTATTTGGGAAGCAGATTTATCACCATATTTAAAGTACAAACAAAAGTTTTATGATAATCAGAGATGTTATTGACCAGTTATAAACTAGTTGGTTGGGTAGAAACAGAAATGCCTTTCAGCACTTAGGAAAATGAAAAGTTTTAACAAATACTCAAGAAAGCAGAAGTTACAGCTGCTACTTGAGGAAAAACAAAGCCTCACTCATTTAATTTACAAGAAATTTTGCTATTCCAACTGGGGATTATTAAAGAGCAGAAGTTAACCCAAAGCCGGGGAGCACTGCAAAGAAACTCAGAGGCTTCTTTGTATTTTTTCCTCCTGAAGTTACTAATGGTTTTACAGTTCTTTAAATGGCTTGGAAGATATTTTCAAACTCTGTTCAGCTAACCTGGTCCTTAGACCATTTGTGAATCAATATGAACAGAGTTTTTAAAATTTCCAGATAAAGTATTCAGGCTTCTCCACTCCATATGACAGAGTTTTTTTTTTTTTTAAACTTGTTTCAGTCTCACGTTGACTAGTGCTGAATAAGATGTTACTGCATGGATGGCTCACAATGAAGTACCAAACTCAATAAAGGTACTAATTACATTGGGTTTGAATGATTTTACTTTAAGTTTTCAATGTAAGAAACTCGCACACATGAACACTAGTGAAATTTCAGAAATGTAATGACATTTTTTCTCAATACAGTTAATTGCGTTTCATTTCTGAGGCTCTTTAAATGTGGTGCCTTTTGATGCTGGCTTCCGTTGTAACAGGGATGAGTGCTCACTTCCTAGAAGCAGATAGGGCTAGATTCATGGAAACGGAGGGCCTCTTTATGGTGGCGATTGTCATGAGCGTGCTGATGGATTCTACGTTAGCGTTTTTCAGCTTTTTGTTCTTCATAAATATCATTCTAAGAACTGGTTTTCCTGAAAATGTAATTTCTGGAGAATTCCCTTTTCCTACATTCACTTGTTTTGCTTCTTCTCCCACTCCATCCATCCATCCATCCATCCATCCATCCATCCTGTCTCTCTCTCTCTCTCTCTCTCTCTCTCTCTCTCTCTCTCTCTCTCATTTCTGCACAGAGTTGGGTAACTGAACCCAGGATAAACAACTACTCTACCACTGAACTACAACCCAAACACAACCCTCCTTTATTACATTAACCTTCCTTTATTATTTTTTTTTTAAATTTTGAAACAGGGTCTCATTAGATTACCCAGGCTGGTCTGGAACTTGCAATCCTCCCAGTTTGCATCTAAGGTGTAAGTGGGATTACAGGTGTGCACCAACAAGTACAGCTGTACTAGTGCACTTTTAGAGGTGCACAAATGGACAGCAGAGGGATATTTCCACAATTTTTTAATATTCCAGAGTCCTGATGTGGGGTGGCCGATTAAATCAGAAATAGGTCTTTGAGGCATCTGCTCATGTTTCATGGGGATAAAACTACATGGAAATTAGGAGATAGAAATACAGAGACAAATGGGCAATACAAGCCCTCCCATTCAGGAGAGATTGTGCACACGTGCAGTTTCCCCTAAGGTGTCCCTCTTTCTCCCGTGGAGGAAATGGTTCCAGGAAACTATGAACACTAACACACAGAGAGGTCCAGGTCACTTAATCGGAGTGGCGCAGCCTGAGCGTATAATCTGCACATATTGTCCGGCAAACTCTAAGCATCTTTACATTATTTACCTGATACAAGCTATATAACTTCATTTTTTTACTTTAGAATTTAGGAAATAAGAACAAGAAGTATTTGTCTATGTTTCCTAAAATTGTAGTTATTTTCTAAAAAGTTTTGATTTGCAGTTATTTCCATCTGTGCATGCGAAGAATCTAAAAGCAAAGGTGGCCCTTGAAATCAGTTTTCATGCCGTCCTTGCCTTTACATTCTTTAACTTAGTACTTAGTCTAACTGCTCCGGTGCATGTCACAGTTCTCCTATGTCACTTGTATAGAGGCCTGCCCTGCTTCCCGTGGCTCGTCGTCATGAACCTTTCTTCGTTTCATTTGGTGTTCAGCACAAATTTAACATACATGGACTCTTCACAGTTGGGTGCAAGAGCTTTGAGGAGGGCGTAGGGCTGCTCTAAGTCTCTGGTCTGGCAGACCCTTGCCCAGGAGGCTGTCTCGAGCACCTCTCCTAAGGCAGAATGAGAGGTCCTCATGTCTCCTGCAGCTGCTCTCCCTCCCTGTGGCAGTAGGTGTCCGGTGGACCCGAATCTTGAATGCATTCAGATGCACCATGCCTCTCGTGTGTGTGAGCCAGACACAACAGAGAAACAGCAAGCTTCTTCGCATTGCCTGTTAGCCTGGCTATAGCTCTACTGGGCATGACTCACCTCCTCCTTTGCTGATTATGGGTATTTTGCATTTATTAAATTCACCTGCTGCATTGAAGACATGATTTTTTTTAGCATGGACTCAGAATGGCCTCCGCTGGAGCCATTCCATTTTCATTTCGTGCTATTCACCATGGTACAGAACTAACTTTAAGAATGACTCAGACTCATAACTCAAGTGTTTTACTTTGATAGAGCATTATTTATTTTATTAGGTTATTTTATGGTGTTGAATGATTTTTTCTTTTGTTTCTAATACTTCCTGGGGGGAGGAATAAGTTACTTATTTCATACAACACAGTTATTGGTAAAGGAAGCACCATCAATAAGGATATAAAATACCTTTCTTCCCCAGTTGAATTCATAGTGCCTTTAGTCAGGGCTTGCTAATGGGCTTCCAGCACTCAGCAAAAGGAGCTTTTACCTCAGCTGCCAAAGAACTGAAGGCAGAATGGACTCTCACGAGAGTCATGCAGTTGGTGAGCGAAGGCAGCTCACAGTGCTGCACAATTGCATGCTTGTTTTGTGCCTGGAGACAGAGCCCTGGTAGGTAAGCGGCATTATTATTTTGAAGTCCTAGACAGCCGGTGATAGGGGATGATACAAGGAGTGAACAAATATGAAAGTTACTATGTTCAGGAATAGTAATAGTGATTTAGGGCAGATTGTCACCAATTAGGGACCTATTTGTCTAGACGCTGTGTCTGTGTGTGTGTGCTATTTAGACTTGCTTTTTCCCCATCACTGAAGTATTCCTTCGGGCTTTCTGAGGAAAATGTTATAATTGGCACCCTTAATTATGCTGCACAAAGATACATCGCTGAGAGGGTTCTTTATTTTTTTTAATGCAATAGCTATTTTCTCCTGTTCTTCACAATTGCTGCGGAGGTTTTAATGAGATCATTTTAAACTGTGAAGACTTTTCTCCCTCAAGTCTGTTAAGCATTATATACCCTTCTCCCAACTCTCCAATAAAATTGAAAAATTCCTAGCCTTTTCCTCTGGGAATCAAGGATAAAGAGGCACTGTGTGCTCCCCTCCCGTGCAGTCCTTGCTTCCCAGCAAATATTTAAATTAGGCACTATTTTAGCCCTTTTCAGGCACTTTGAAATTATGTTTCTTTATGAAAATAGTTGTTCTGAGATAGAATCCTGTGTGTGTCCAGTAACTCAGTAACAGCTGGGTTCTTTCATCAGCTGACTTTGTGTTCTCCTTTACTGTTGAAGGTGGGAGTGGAAGTGAAGGAGGCTGCCCTTAAATTATATCAATTATGATTTTATAGGCTGTTTTATTATTGCCTAATTTTAAGGTATTATTTGAGCTGCTTGGAATGCCACTCCACCACAGTGCTTTCTCAGCTCGATGTAATTGCAAGTGGGAAAGGAGACAGCCACCAAGGGGACAAGTTCAGGTCGGGATATTTTCTAGAAAGGCAGCAGTTTTGAGCATGAGAAGTTCAGGTTGTAGCCAACAGGATTCAGATTCACAGTGCAAATGGATCACTTACTGGCTGCGTACAAAGACCTCTATAGGAGCTGGAGAAGATCATTGAACTGCCTCCCACGGAGCTTTACCTGTCTGAAAGTAAGCATGATAAATGACACTCCCCACCCGGGTCCCTGAGCACTTGCTGAACCGGTACCTGTGCAGGCCTCAGAATGCAGTGGGCTCTGGGTGGGAGCACAGTGCCTGTGATTTTGCTGTTCATGTTATCTTGTCTTCATTGGTAGCCACTTTCTAACCTCTGCGCATAGAACACCAGATCTAGATTCCTCTACAAGAGGTCCTCCGACCCGACTGTAGAAATAAAACAGAATCCCTCTTATCTATTTTCCATATTAGTATTTTTCTCTGTTTTAATTGAAAAAAAGCATTGTTTTTCTGTCTTTTTTTTGTGACGCATAGAAAAGAGGACCTGAAATAAATGAGTGTTCTGAAAGATGAGACCATGTGTTATGTTGGTAGCTGTCGCAAATAACGATAGTATCTCACACTTTTACTGAATGAGTGAGTTACAGATAAAATCTGTAAGTATTTGGGGATGCTTGTTATTCCCAGTAAATTTTACATGATTAGAAAGTTTGCATATTTCTATTAAATATAAGCATTCTGATTTTTTTAAAAAAATTTTTAGTACAGGGTCTCCACGGTCTCACTATGTAGAGCAGACTCGTAGTGGTCTGCCTGTGTTTAGCCTCCCAAGAGCTGAGATTACAGGCACTGGCCACCACGCCCAGTCTCAATCACTGTCTCAGCGCACCCCGGGGTCGGGGCCAGCATAGCATGCCAGAGATCGAACCTTGGCCTCTGCGTCTGCCTAAGCAGATTCTTTAATCAACTGAGCTATTTGGCTGGCCTCTGATTATTTTTAGTGGTGTAATACAATTTAATATGATGTTGATTTTCTTATCTCATTTCTTCTTATTTGCTATTGATTCTTTTACTTGTTAAATTAAATTTAAATTATGGCAATCCTAGGGAATGTTCCATAGTTCTCTGAGTTGTTTTCATTTACCAAACAGTGTAATTGAGGGTAATTTTTTTCTATATTTGTTCCTAAATGTGCATACTGCCACATCATATCAGATTAGTGGTCACATATTTATGCACCATTATTTATTCCTATACATATGTAGTATAGTCATCCATATGTGTAATATATACATGATAACAGAACTTTCCATTTTTTTGGACTGCCAATTAAAATGTATGTATCAAACACAATCAATTTTTATCCTTAAAACTGTACTATACATTAATTGATCAACTGTTGCATCAGTTAGCAGTTATATTTGGAATACAGCAGTATAAATGTTGAAATAAATCAAAAGCAATACTTTATTGTAGAATAGTAAGGGAGAGGTTTTGGAGGCTTATTTATTTATTTATTTATTTAAAAACAGAGTCTTGCTGTGTAGTTAAAAGATTAAACTCCTTATGTAGCCTAGGTTGGATTGAAACCCTGAATCGTCCTCCTCCCTTGGTTGACCAAGTGCTAGATTTACTGGTATCATTACCTTATACCCTCAAAACATGTCCTCATTTAAATAAGGATTTCCTGTGTCTTCCTGTTTTTTCTTCATGGGATCATTTACTTATATGTTAACTGTATAGCTGCCTATACATTAAAAATGGCATGTTCAGTTATTCAAATCAGAAACCCAGGGCTTTGGGTTTTTCAAAATTGTTTTTCTCTCTCCTATTTTGCCTCTCAAAAGTCAGTTTGATTTACTTTTTGGTTTTGTGGTGCTGAGTTTTAGTTGTAGTTGTTTGGGGCCCTGTTATTGCTGCTCAGACCTCCTCAGCCGTGTTTGTCTGGGACTATGGCATGCTTCACCATGTGTCACTATGCCCAGCTCCTGTTTGAGCTGAATCCCCAAAGCGAACCTCTAGTCTTCCCCTACTGGACCAAAGCTCAGATAGCTGTCTCTTTTTCCTTAATGCAGTAGGTTTCTAGCTGGTCTTTCTGCCTCCATTTGGACTTTCCTCTCCATTTTATTCACAAAGCAACGAGCATGAACACTTGAATATAATTTTATCATAGAACTGCTTTATGTAAGACTCATGGTGGTCACTAAGACACTAACAGCTGGCCCTATCCGTTGTGGTCCCATTGCTGTGGGCCTGACCCACTGCACAGGATCTCCACCTCATTTGGCTTCTTTAGTGAAATGCTTCTCACTGAACCTGGCTTCCTTCCTCTGTCACAGTGCACTGCCTTAGGTTAAGTTTTCCTAAGCTTTCAGCTGTTGGCTCAACTGTTACTTCCTCCATAGCCCCCAAGGTGAGTTGCCCTCCGCACTAGTCTCTTCCATGACATTCTTCTCCATGGTGCATCACTACTGTGTGCCTAGGTCTGTGTCCAGTTGCGTACTGTCTGGCTACAGTCAGGACCACAAACACCGTGAGCATAGGATTTGTGTGGCTTTAATATGGCCTTTTATATCCACTCCTTAGCAAATGTCTTGTGAACTTCACTGAACACAAACTGTGTCGTGGGCTTTGTTCTGGTCACTGAGATGTGGGAGGTGACAAAGACAAAGTCTTTGTTTTCATGGAGCTGGCATTCAGATACAAAGAAGCAGGTCACAAATAGAGAGGTACACGCCTTTGGTTGAGGACTTTCTTAGTTCAGGGCACTAAATGTAAAGTTGATCTTGCTGAAGAAAGAATGCAGGCCTGTTTTACTTTAATTAGGGTCCCATAGCTCAGATGTCCTCATTTTGTCTGTGTTTTTTTAACCCTGCCAGGCTACTCCTGAGTGTGACTTTTGCTCTGGCACTGGAAACCCTCATCAATGGCATTCTTTGTCCTTTCCATTTGTACTGGCAGCTGAGAAATTTGGCAATTCCTTACATGGTGACTAACAGCAATACTTCTTTGCAGATGTAATGCACCATAAAAATGGCAAGTCCTGTATAAACATTAAATAATTAGCTTTCATAATAAAACTATCAAGATAGAGTGTAAAACTGTTTTGTATGGAAATAACTAAATGATTGTGAAGGTATCTGTTAGAATCACCTGGTGCTGAAAGAATTTGTTGTGATTCTGAAATTTTAGGCTTCTGTTTTGTAGTTAAGACATTACTACAAATAGGATAGGTCTAAACAGTTTTGTCCCAAATTCTAAACTTTTCATTTCACTTAAAATTTATTTTCAAGTTTGTAAAATGCAAGCATGTAACAAGCTACTGACATCCATAAAGCAGAACACACGACTTTGGCCATTTGATTTACTTTGGTAGAACATTTTGTATGATGCCCCAGACATACAATGCCCCATGAATATTAGCTAGCTCCATGTTGATTCTTGTTAATGCAAATACTTTTCAAGAGTATGATGGATTTCACTTTATGTCTAGTACGACAAACTTTCCATTTTTTTTTGTCATGATGAATTAGTGCCATTTAATAAATTCTAGAGTATCCTGTAGCTGTACGGGAAGCATCATTACAGTGTTGTGCTTCCGCGAATGGATCTGTGCTGTAACTTGGGCCCAATCTGCAAGTAAGTCTCATCATTATAAGACCAGTCATGGCACTCGGCTTGTAGCTCGGTGATCAAGTGCACCCACATGCTGGATAAGTAAAGAAGATGAGCAAGGGTGGACGGGCTCACGGTGCCGCGCAGCGGAGCCCAGGAGCCTGCAGCTGAGCTTCAGTTAGCTCGCTCTTCTATTACCAATTACTCTCATTCGAATAATCACTTCTTTTCTAATACCAGTAGTTTGAAGTCATTTTTAAGGTTGAATGATGCTTGATCTATCCATAATATATGACATTCAAAATAATAATTTTGAATTAAAAATTATACTGCCTTCCTAAAATAGAGCATAGAGGTTTGTGAAAATTTTGAGACCTTTAGTTAAAAAGATAAGTGCTTCTTCAGGCATATTTTATTCCAGGGTCTTAGCCACAACATAATTTAGGGTTTAAAAGTAAAATGACATGGTATAAAATCTACAAGTAGAAGACAGCATCGTTATTTAAGGATATTCATCAGTAAATTCAGGTCAAAGCCTAAAAGCCAATGTACATTTTTAGGAAGTAGTCGCCGTGACTTTATACAAAATAGATGTTTATATGCATCATTAGGGCTGGGGAGATAGTGCAGTGACTTAAGCACCTGCCTTGCAAGCACAAGGTCCAGAGTTCAATCCCTGGCACCACAAAAATCAAAACAACCACCACAACAACAAAAGTTTAGATATGTGCATCATTAAAAAACCAAATTCATTAGCATTGGAAGATGATGATGTAAGATGGAAATTCTTCATATAATCCTTTTTTATACAGTGGCATTTTGGTTTTTATTTTTAGAGGGTTATCTTTCTATACACTGATCTTTTTAAAATTTTTTTATTTATGTATTTGGTACAGGATCTCACTATGCAGCTTGGACTTGTAGTGATCCTCCTGTTTTCAGCCTCCCCAGTGCTAGGATTACAGGCATTGCCACCATGCCTGGTCTCTGTGGCCAGCTCAGGGAGCCCGAGAGCGGGGCCGGTGTGGCATGTGCTGCTGGGGATTGAACTCCAGTCCCTGCGCTTGCCTAAGCAGGTGGTTAGTCAGCTGAGCTATCTCGCTGGCCCACATTAATTTTCTTGTTCGAATATTTTTGGAAGTCTTAGACTATTAATAGATCTTGAGGAATTTTAAGAAGCTTTAAACACTTTTGTTCTACAAACAACACTTTATGCTCCTCGGTAATGATGTGTGTTAAAATAATACTTAAAATCGTTTAGATAAACAAGTACTATCTTATCAAACCCTGAACCATATCTGTCAATCCAAAATATCCTGCAATAAAATTGAGTTATATTACGTCTCCTGACTGCACAAAACCAGAGATTGTTTTAGGACAGGAATCACCATCTTATGTGTACCTCAGTGCAAGAAAAATACAAGAATTCTACCCAGAAACAAGGAAAGTTCTCAGTACAATGAAAGAGCTACAGATATTTTAAAATCAAACGATGTTTGCTCATATCAACATGAAAATTATCATTGAGAAAGAAGACTATAAATGTAACAAAAGTGAGTAGTATATCATCTACTGAAGTTTAAAATCCAGATAAATCTTTAATAGTTTTGATAATGAATGATACATTGAAATGGTGATGCCACTACAGAACACATATAAGATAGTTCTCTTTAAGAAAACGCTTCATCATTTACTTTTTCCTCCAGTATGCTTTTGCTTTTTCATGGTTTTTAAAAATTCTTCTCTTATCCTAATCAACATATTTTACCACTTGCTACAGGGTTTTATTGATAGGTAGACTTAAGTGAAAAGAGTTAAAAAAAAAAAAAAACTCACCAGATCCCAAGGCTGCATATTATCTTCTCAGCTTTCCGCATGATGCCCCCTTCTAATTTGATGCCCATAAAGTCATGCAGTTGCTTATTATTTCAATTGAAATAAGAATGAAATCATTGATCAGAATCAGCACAGCAATAATTCTGAATAATGAATTCTGATTTTGAATATATTGCTGAAAGTATGAAGTAGGCATTTCCAAACATGGAAAAAATTTGAGAAAATGTAAATTATATTATTGTTTTTGCTTTATCCATTTTATTTGATTTAGTATTTTTTCCATGCCTTACAAGTATATTGTAAGTCAAAGATACAGCATAAATCTTAAAACAAAAATTAAGATTAAATAATTTTCAGAAAATTAATTAAAACTTAATTAATTAAAAATTAAATTAAGGGGCCGGGGAGATGGCTCAGTGGAATAAGCGCTTCCCTGGCAAGTGCAAGGGCCTGAGTTCAATACCCCGTTCCGCAAAAAATTAAATTAAGTATCTCAAAACAATATTCAGAAATTAAAATTAAATCATAGGTCTAACTAAGAGTCCAGAATGTTGTGTATCATAAGTAGGAATCTGTGATCAATTCAGAGTACTCACAAGGTGTTTGAATAGGTTAATATATACAAAAATATCAACTAAGAAAAAATTTTCAGTAGTAAAGAATTACTAAGAATAACTCACATCATAAATACTGGAATGGCAGGTATATGACCAGCACTTCTAGCAGTTGGGGGATAGGATATCACACAAAATTCTAGTATATCATGGACATGGACAGTGTCCCTGATGCTTACTGGAGCCAGGTGTCACTTGTGGGACTGAGCCACTGCTCTTTCCTTGATATTCACCCTGTGGACTTGGATAGAATCATGACCCACAGGGTGCAGGAGAAGTCCATTTGTAGAGTGTGCTGATGGAAATATTTTACTGCTGTATACAAAAGAATAATTGAAAGACCAACTGTTGTATACCTCTTTCTCTGCGTTTAATAGTTGGCCCTATTTGGTGGGTTCTTTCCATTCTCATTCATGGAGCTGTGATTAATTTGCTCCCTCTCTAGAACATCATTTAGTAGTCTGTGTAGGCTTCACTTTGTCATCATGAAATTCTTTAGTTGTTCATGGAAGTATTTCACTTCTCCATTATACTTGAGAGTTTTGCTGGGTATTATCAGTCTGGGTTGAAATTTGTTTACTTGCAAGACTTGTACCACTTTGCTCCATGCTCTTCTTGACTTGATGGTTTGTGAAGAGAAATCTGCCATTATTCTGATGGGTTTTCCTTTAAATGTACTTTATTTCTTTTCTCTAGTGGCTTTTAGTATACTGAACCTATGCTGAATTTCTGGGATATTGACTATTATATGTCTAGGTGTGGTTTTAATTGGGTTGATGTTATTTGGAGTTCTATATGATTTGGTTACCTGAATGTCAGATTGTTTCCCCATATTTGGGAAGTTTTCTGATATTACTTCTGTCCATATTCTTTTTATATCATTTGTATTGATTCCTTTTTCATTGATGCCTGTTAGTCTTACATTGTTCATCTTTGCATTGTCTTGTAGATGTTGAATTATTTTTTCCTGCATCCTAGTTGCTTTTAAGAGATCTTTTCTTACCTTTTCACTAGCTGCAATGGTGTCTTCAAGGTCTGAAAGTCTATTTTCACTTTCATTCAAATGGTTTTGCCAGTTTGTGATTGAGATTTTAATTTCCTGTATAGCATTTTGAATTTTTTTCATCCATTCTATTTCTTTCCTATATTGTTCATTCAAGGATTTCATCATTTTTCTATTCTCTATTTTTTATCAGTGTCTTCTTTAAAAGCACTTAGTACTTCTTTCATTATAGTTATCATTTCTTTTTTTACTTCAGAAATTATTTATAATCTGATTTTCTCTATACATTTCTGCAGTTGTTTCTTTACTTTAGATGCTGTTATTTCAGAAATTTCAGGTGTGTGATTTCCAATTTCTTCTATGCTGTTGTCTCCTGCCTGCATTTGTTCTGGGTGGGTTTGGGGCCTGAGGATGTATTTTATTCCTTATCTTTGTCATTTTATATAGCGCTGTCTTCTGACCTTTGGTATAGAGCTTTGATAGAGTTACTATCTTAGCACCAGGTCCGGATCTACCAAGGTCAAACTCATCCAGATGAGTGTGGCTTGGGTCTGGCTGCTGTGCTCCACTTTTTCCTGCTGCAGCCCTCGGAGGTGAACCTACTGTGCCACACTGGCAAGATGTTCTGCTCCTGGATCGGCTGAGTGGTTCTTGCCTCTGGCCTCTCTGTAGGGAGTTGTGCCGCAGGGTTTCACAGCAGGCTTGTCTGGTAGAGGAAGTTCCACTCACATTCTGGGCCTGGCCACTGACTGGAATGAAGATCCTGCAGACCCCAGGTGATCTCACTCATGCCAGACTTAGGCTCTGGGTCAAATGAGGATCCAGCAGGCTCTGGGCTGCGTCCCTCACTCCGGGCCTGGCTTCTGGGTCGAATGTAGTGGATTATATTAAAACTGATCCATATGACTGCTCAGGGGAAACATTTATCACTTCACCTCTATTGCATCAGAAAGGGGTTGATATGATAATTATATGATACTTCCAAACACTGTGTTAAAACCAGATAGATGTGCAGCTTGATGGAGAAAGGTCCTTTACAGACTGAAAATCTGAATTCTTCCTCGGGCACTGTCTCATTCAATCCTTATCGCTCATTTGTGCAGTGAAACTAACAAACTCATATTATTCTAAGCTAATTATGAGGATTAAATGAATGGAGACTTAGTAGAGTATGTGACGGAGTAAAGACAAAACATCAGCCATTGCTACAATCATTGTTATAGCTGACATCACTTTTAGAACTCTGTTTATATTTTTAATGTCCTTCTCTCTCTTCCCCTAATACAATTTAATGTATGAATTTCTAAACCAAAATGTTTGGACCACACAGGCTTCTAATTGCACTAAGTTTGTATCATTCATGAAGTCTTGGGCATTATAATTCACAAATATTCATCATACGATTAGAAGATAAAATGAATGCAGGAGGACTTCAGCCTTCTAGAGTGGATAGTTACAGGACTTCATTGCAGGTGTGTGCCATCCTCAGGTAGCCAGTCCTCTGCTAGAATGGTGTGAATCTACTGGAGACACGATGGTTGGATAGGAGAGTTGCATTTTATTCTTTTAACTTTTATTTTTGTTAGTGCATCTTTGTGCTACGTAATGATTACATTCTTCGTGGGATGTTGCACAATAATAACGTGGTATCAAAAAACCAGAGTAACCACGGTGTGGTGCAACATGTCTGTAATCCCAGCAGGTGGGAGGCTGAGGCAAAAGGATTTCCCCAAGTTTGAGGCCAACCTGGGCTATATAATGACTTTCAGGTGAGCCTGAACTACACAGCAAGACCATGTCTCAACCCCTGCTCCCCAAAAATGATAACGCACTGGAATGCAGGATACCTGTATTTTGTTCTGATTTTTGCCATGTGACACAGGCTGATGGAAAATTTCCTGTGGCTTATTTTCCTCAATTACATGATGGATTTGATATTGTTGAATATGCCTAACTGTTCTATAATGCTGTATTTGTTTCAATTTTAAAACTTTTTACATTGCTTTGAATGTTTTATTTTTTTACCAATATTAATGTCTTTATTGGACTTAGAAGACTACAGCTATTGTTTTCTGTGTGCCTCATATCTTCTTACCATTATGAAGATAGGTTTCATGCATAACAGTAAATTTTTATTTTCTGGAAACAAGCTTACTTAGTTTGAAAATTAAATTAAAATTTGTGTAAAGTTTTTCAGAAAAAAATACTAGTTGCATGCTGTCACTTGTTTTCAAGAGTAATTGCAGCTAAAAGACAAACTAGAAGATTCAAAGATTCAGTAATACTTATGTTTTTCTGTAATTTAACTGGAAAAAATGAAAAGCTGTTGGGCTGTAATAAAAGCACACACATAAGGAAGACACATAATGAGGTTATAATACTGTAGTGACTTGTGTGATTTGACACCTTTTTAGGTGTCATTTGTTAGAGCATAGTATAATATTCTTTGCTCTTTTTTAATAGTATTAAATTTTCTTTTGGAAATTTTGCATGGAAAATGTTCACAATATTCAAATAAAGAAGCAATAGGAAATTGATACTTAAAGAAGATTAATTAAAGGAGAAAATGTGAAGTTTTTAAAAAGATACGTGTGTTGGAATATTCGTAGATGCTACATATTCTTCCATGATGCTAACAATTGCTTAAATTTCATTTTTATTTTAATAATGCAGAAATCAAGAAAATTGGGCAAATTCACTAAATGCTTTTAGCATTTTATTTTGTGACACTATGTTTCCTCAAAAGAAAATATTCAAGATAAGTATAAGGAAGAAGTACTGCTTCATGAAAAAAGAAGACAATCCTAAATTCATAACTTGGTGCAGGTTTTGCCCGCAGCCATATGCGATACTAAAGTTTAATGCTTTACAGCTGCAGAAATAATTGCATGAGCATTATCTAAACAACAATCTTTAATGGATTTCATTTTGTAAGCTGTTCATTATATTATGTAAAAGCACCCATAATATACTAAATGGGGAAAATAGTTTGATTTATCTGACTTAGAGCTTTAATATAGGTTTTTAAGAATTTTTTATTATTTATTGGTTTATTTGAGATAGGATCTCAGTACATAAAATGTAGTATTAACAAGTTGTGTTCAGGCCTTCCACAAAGTGTGGCAAATTATGTACTTTTATTTGGGAAGTAATTTCATATTAGTATTTGTTTTGTTTTGTTTTGTTCTGTTTTGAGTGGAACCGGGGATTGAACTCAGGCCCTTGCGCTTGCCAGGGAAGCGCTTATTCCACTGAGCCATCTCCCCAGCCCCCCATATTAGTATTTCAGGGGTGTTAAAACTTTTCAAAGATCTTGTCCTAAATTACCAACTTGATCCCCCCTCCCCACCGAAAAAGCATATGAGTGCTTGACAAGGTCAGTTCATTTATTTTTTCTATAAACCTTGCATGTTATTTTCAGCAAATCCTTAACACCTAACGCTAATATGAGCTTATTAATAATGAAAGTCTTCATGTTCTATTCTTTTATTATGTGGCAGCAATAAGCAGAGTTTGCAGTTCAAGAAAGCTTATTTTTGTGCCAATTTGTGTTACTCGTAGCTTAGAGGATTGAGTTAGAATTACAATAGAGCAGCACAGTTATAGCTCCCTGGTTTTGTCTTTTATCATTCTTTCCAAAGATAAGGAAGGAGGAGTTGTCCTTGAAGTAGAATTTTTCAGCCATTAATATACTCATGTTGGGCACAGCATATCTCAGCAGACAGGTTAAAAGAGGAGCTTCAAATAATATCATGGTTTACTGACACAGTACAGAGGAAGGCCACGTGAAGAACTTGCCAAGAGAAATGCAAACTTTTTAAATCTATAAATGTGTTTGAAGTATTGAAACTATAACTGCAAAATGGCATTTTAATAATAGCATATAAATTCTAAACATTGTAATGTTTTATCTACCAAGATAAGATGCTGGTGGAATGTATAGACATCCGTGCATTCTACAACTGTAGTATCAAATTTAGTTCAATAGATTATAAAGTAAATAATGTTTTACGTGCCAAATTTGTATACTTAGCATACCAATAGCCTTTTTATGTATTCTATGAAGTTACTAAAATGGCCCACAGTTTATTATGCTCAGAATTAAGGAAAATAGTGTGAGAGAATTTAAATAGTTAATTGTTTTTGAGATTTTTAAACTGATACATATATGTATGTATTTATTTATACATTCCTGTTTTGTAAATAAGGAAACAATAAGAAATGGTTTTAAATTTAAATTATCAGGTACACAACAGAGCTGTGATCACAGACTAATGCTGACTATTTCATGACCTCTTGCTGTTATCAAGATACTATGCATAATATCATTTTATAAATTTTTTGGAGTATATATTTGGTAATATTGCACATTTTATTGCAAATTAATAGTTTGTTTATTTTATAGTATGTTACTTATTTCACAGTATGTAATTATATGATAGAATCCAGTTGGGATTTGTTAATTACCTGTTTCCTTCTCTGTATCATAATTGTAATATAAATGTGGTTGTTAATATCATTCATTCTAAATAAGTTTAATAATTAAATGAGATAGTACAAGATACCCCCAAATCTTAGGTCATGAATTCTAAGTACCACTGGTAGTATTGGTATTTTTATTATTGGTGTCTTCTAAGAATTTACCTCATTTGATTGATAATGAAAGAACACAGACAAAAATTTTAGAATAGTCACTTTGCAAACATGAGAAATTTTTATTTAAATATTAAATTGTCATAATGTAATCCAAATAAATTTTAAATATCTGTAAATCCTCTTTCATTTAAATGCATGCTTGTGTGTCCTTATCTTTTAGTGTGTTTATGTGTGCATAATTAAATTATACAAAACAGCATTCTGATTCATCAAATAAGTAGAAGAAAATTCAGTTGCATTCATTAACTTAGAGATGAGAAAAATATAAACAGTGGACAGAAAAGAAATGCAAGTTAGAAAGAGGCCAGAAGCTAATGATGAAGGTACAAAGCCACAGGCTACATTTACCCGCTGGCCTATGAGGAATAGGAAGTTATCCCTCCTGTGTTACCTCAGGCACAAGTATTGGCATCACCTTGCAGATGTCTGTGTGTAGATTAAAGCTGTATTGCAGTAGCTGATAATAGAAGTTTACTACCCTAGATGTCTCTTCCCCTGAAGCTGAGAGACACACTGTTACATATGTTGAATATAATGCTTTAATCCTGTTCCTACAGTACTGCGAGATGACTTCAGACAGAACCCTTCAGATGTCATGGTGGCTGTTGGGGAGCCTGCAGTAATGGAGTGCCAGCCCCCGCGAGGCCATCCGGAGCCTACCATTTCCTGGAAGAAGGACGGCTCTCCACTGGACGATAAAGATGAAAGGATAACTGTAAGTGTCTCACTCGACAGCAGAGAATATCTGCGTGCCTTACTGTACATACCTTCCCCAAAGAAAAGGAGAAAATCAAAGCAGATTTTTAGATAAGGATTGCATTTGCTCACTTTCAGTTCTTCTTTTAAAAATATATTTCAGTTCTCCCTGAATGGACATGAAAATGTGTGTAGAAAATACATGGTGATTCATTCAAAGATCAGTAGATGAAAAACTGTAATTTGTACTTTAACGTTTTACAACTAATGTTTTAGGTGGATTTAATTATTATTATAATTCAGAACTTATAGCATTTCTATACATTATAGTTATAACAATTTCTTCTAAAAATATCAGCTATATAGTTAGAATATTTCCAAAAGTTCTTTGTGAAAAATAAAAATCTTATTCTGAATGATAGCCAATGATGAGTTCATTTCATTATATAATACAATTGTGTAACTGGATTTCGGCTCTCAGAGTTCTGCACCACTATGAATGATAAAATCTTGAAGTTGTTTTTCCATGTAATTGGTTTTTACAGGGTCTCACTACGCAGCTGGGACTTGTAGTGATCTTCCTGTTTTCGGCCTCCCAGCACTGGGTTTATAGACTCGTGCCACCACACCTGGTCTCAGTCGCTGGCTCAGTGTATCTGGGGCCATTGCGGCATATGGTGCCTGGGCTCGAACCCCAGTTCTTGCTCTTGCCGAAGCAGATGCTTAGTCTACTGAGCTGTCACTGGCCCAATGACAGGAACTGTAGTTTTCCTTTTTCTTCCTGACAGCATTGATTGCACACAAGGTCTTCACTTTTCTGTCTTATAATTTGTTCATGGAAACAGCTCATTCAACCAAGCTGTCATTGACTATATCTGTTCAGTATTCCATTTTAAAATTTCCTTTGATTGTGTGATTTCCATGACATGTCTCCATTGTGGATTTATTCACCATGTTTAAAGCTCCCTAGGTGAGTGTGCGCACTGCTAAAGCTAAAGAACAGAATTGTAAGGCGGATATTATGAATGTAATAAATGCTTGACCTTATCAGATATAAAAGTTACATTTCTTATTATATAGGTCTTGCTTTATCTTGATCTTAACCATCCAGCAGAAAAGTATAAAATCAAGGTATATAAAATAAAATCATATTAATATGCTGAGCTGTAAAAGGCTCTAGTAAACAACTTCAGTGGACAACCCCCTACTATTGTGGACTGCTGGACTGTGTTGGATTGTTTAGCTGAATTCAAGCACCTATAATATTTAGATGCCAATAGAATACCCATCTCTGACAAGACTGAACAAAAAATAGGATACAAAGGAAGGATCATTTTGTATCTGTATATACAGAATCATTAGGATAGATATACAGCTACTTTCACTTAATTCAAGAAGAAAGATTTGTAGTAATAGTGTTTGGACAGGATATCCTGTCTGCTTCTTTTACTACGGATAACCACTAAGAAGATAACAATGTACAATGTATTAATTATTGAAACTGTCCTATTAATCAGCTTTGAAACTGTCTCATTGATATTTGTTTCTCAATAAAATAAAATAAATTTAAAAATAAAAATAAAATAAATGCATTCCTTACTACTGAACAGCTAGTAGCCTGTTAGCATGATAGAAAATTTAACAGTAGTCAAGGATGTGGCAGGCAAGATCTTAGGGATCTGAAGAACAACCCAAGCATTTTTTTTTCTGCTCTGATCCAAATTAGATTGATTCTATAAAAGGAATTTTATAACTCTAGGTGTAGAGTAAGCATGTCCCAACTTTACTTTAGAAATGTGTGGGAAAGTCAAATGATGGAATGAAAACTACAAGTAAATGCTTTGGTTTAGACCATGAACTCAGTTGCCCTGGGGACAGAAGAGTATAGGGATAAAAGCTTCTCTGGTTAGTGCTGATATTTCTTTTATATACAATTAAGATAAGAACATTCTGCTTCTAGAAACATATTCCAGATCCCTTAAATAATATTATTTATAAATATATGTCCTTGTCTTAAAAAGTCAAACGTATTGAAACCTTTATTACTCTTGATTTCCTTATGTCTCTCCTGCTTACCCGCTTCATACTAATCAGTGACAAAATTCTCCAAACTGAAGATGTGGTGCTAAAAAGTCATAGTCTTTGTGGACTTTATAAACAGAGCTAAGGAAACACAATATAAAGTTTGCCAAATTATAACAAATCCTTGAAAAGTAGTCAACACATAGAGGGATTCATTAGAGGTTGGGTGAGACTGACATTTTATATAGGCTACTCAGAGAATACCTCACCTAAAATCCTGAAAAATATGGATGAAGGGAACCATACATTTGTCCAGAAAAGTTTGTGGTAAATGAAACAGCAAATGCTAAAATCTTAAGGTGTGATCTGCCTGATGCTTTACTAAAGGGCAAAGAATGAGTGTGGGCTAACAGAGTGCAGGGGAGCTGTGCTGCCCTGGCACAGGGGTGGGTGAGGTGGTGACCGGAAGCCACACTGTGCTAGTGCCCTGCAGCTGTTGTAGGTTCTTTGGCTTCTCCTATCAGAAAGGTGGGAAGGATCACAGGCTACTCAGAGGAACTTTCTGGTGTGTGGAGATCACACTTTAAGTGAAAAGTAAGGAAACCAGTTGGAAGTTTCTTGAAGGATCCAAGCAAAAGATAAATGGTGGGCTGCAACCATCTGTTAAAAGCGGAGGGAGTGAGAAGTGGTTTGGTTAGCCAATAAAATAAGCCAAAAATTAAATGAGGCTTAGGAGGTAAAGCCGAGTGAAGGGTTATCTTCACTGATGTGTCTGAGAAAGTGAAGTTATGTCAGCTATTTACATCACAGGGGCTAAGGGTGTGGCTCTGTGGGTGAACATTTGCCTACCCTGCCAGAGGCTCATAGTTTAATTCTCATTACTGAAAAAAAAATAATAATTACAGGTTCTTGGTTGAAGGAGAACGTTTTAGACTGGAAATTTTAGAATGCTTATGAGATATCCAAGAATATTTGTCAAATAGGCAGTTGTGTAGATGAGTCAGAATTTCAGAGCTGAGGTGGAGGCTGGAGAAAAAATTAGGTTGTGGTAGGCGTACAAGTACTCATTACTAATGAAAGGCTTCATTTCCAACTTCCTTGCCCTTGAGGAGGCCTATGTGACTTGTTTCAGCTTCATGACTTGTTAGTAAAGAAAATGACTGCAGTTGAGTGAGCCTGACATATGCTCTTTTTACTGCTATAAACCCAGGGAAGCTTCATGTTTTAGGTAGAGGAAAAGCACCTACAGAGCCAGAGCCCCTTGCTTCCACTCAGCTGCCTAGGAGCACCCCATACCTCTGTCTTCCTGGTATGAACACATAGGCAAACAGTGAGTTTCTACTGGCTTAAAAGTCACTGAGAATGTCTTACCACAGCATAACATAGCCTACTGTATGAATATAGAACTCATCAATGCATACATTTTATTTAAAATTTGGAGACTGACAACATTAAGGGAGAGAATACAGATAAAAAGGACATGAGCTCTACTGTTAGCTTTCAGGGAGAAGATGCAGAAAAAGCTGCAGATACTGAAAAGATGCAATCAGGTTGAAAGAAGGAAACCCAGTGGCCAGCCAAGTAAAGACAGTTTTTAATGGGGTGGAACTGACCGAGTCAGCTGGTCCTCACAGAACTGAATGATAGGAGAACTAAAAATTGACCGCTGGAGTTAGCAACGTGGTGGTGGTCAGTCATGGATGACCCTACGGAAAGCCCTTCAGGGGGCAAGTGGGAGCTAAAATGTTGCTGAACTGGTCGAAGATTACAACCGGACACACAGTGTGCACAATGCTTTTTGTATTGTATTTTAGATAGTAGATAAAAATGATTGTAGTCTCAAATTTTGAAAGATCTCAGTTAATCCACAATGACATGTTTTGTGTGCATTCCTGTGTGTATTAATACTTGTAATATTACCAGCTTAAAACCCCATAATAAATTTGATTTAAAATTAATTCTTGGGACTTCTTGCTGTGCTGTATATTGAATTAGACAAAATTTTATGGCTCATGCCAAAATATTTATCAAATCTTCATTTACTATTTCTGCCTAGAGGGATCAGTCCTTTAACTAAAAAGAGCTTCAGTTCATAGTCTCATCAGTTAGTTTGAAATCAAAATAAGAATGCCTTCCAATCAGTAATAAAACAAGTTAGAGTTGTAATAACCTATGG
Source organism: Octodon degus (assembly GCF_000260255.1). Classification (NCBI taxonomy): domain Eukaryota; kingdom Metazoa; phylum Chordata; class Mammalia; order Rodentia; family Octodontidae; genus Octodon; species Octodon degus. The sequence goes on from NW_004524682.1 coordinate 466,900, forward strand.
CTGTGAAGTAATGCCAACCTGGTAACGTATAAATAATTTTAGAATCATTTAAATGTTGCCAGAATGATGATCCTTAAAAGTGTTCCATATGCCAGGAAGTTGTAACATCTGAAACTTCTACTATTTCTAAGACCATCTGTGTGTTTTGTATAAATTATAACTTGAATTGATAAAACAGTAGAGGTAAAAAGCACATTTATACATTAGTGGCGATGAATACATTATAAAATCAGCAGTTTGGTTTCAAAAGCACTGTTCTTACTTAGATCATAATTGCTTTTGTTTAGTTTCTTCCTTTAGGCGAAATGAAAATTGAGTAATTAAAACAAAAAATGTACATCGTAAATAGAATGCATGACATTATTTCCAATTCTTTCGAAACTTGAAAATAAATTTTTAAGAGATGTTGGTTTTAGATATTTCCTGTGATTTTCCTTTCTCAGGCTTTGTATGCAAATGGTTGTTTTCATTTATATCGCTACTGTACTTTGCCAGATGGGTTAAGTACCAACAAACAGAAGATTAAACCACATAACTTCTTTGGGGAAGGCAGCTGAAGAGCACACAGTCATTGCAACAGTTTTGGTGATAGGAATTTCTAGAGCTCTTTAATGTGGCAGTTTTCTTTGATGAAAATCTTAAGTACACCCCTCCCAGCCTGAGAACAAAGACACACCCTGCAAAACTGAGAACTGTGTAATTAAACTGTCGCTGCACCTGTATTTTTATATTCAGTCATTTCTTTTTTACATCGATCTGTACTCTGAGCCAAATTTTAAATCCATGATGATTACAAATCAGAAATATATAAATAACATTTTCTGAATTTCCCATATAACAAGAGAATCTTGTAAAACTCTTTTGGCATGGATTTTGTAGGATAAAAGAGGCTTTTGATGATGTTTGTCTGTAGTAGTCTTTTTTCTAGATGTGAGTTTGTGTTAGAAATAGAGGTTTAATTAGCTGCTTGCATTGCATTCATTTACTTCGTATGTTTGAGGTTTACTTATAATCATCATTATTAATAAATGAACTTTTTTCTAAGATGCATCAGAGAACTGGAGCCTTCTCTTTGATGTACATGAACATGCATGTAAACATCAGAAAAAGTGATGCAACTTTTGTACTTTACTATGTTTCGAAAATATTGCATTTAAGTTCAAGATGTTTTGTCAGAGTGCAGCAAACAGAATATCAGTCAACACTGGGGAAACCATTAGAATAATGCTTTCTGATTCATTTGAAAAAACAAAATTACCCTAGAATTAAAGAAAAAATTACCTTCAGTTTAAAGCAGACATCAGAATTTTTTTCCTAAACTATGAAAGGTCTCTGGTGTTCTTAGTGAATGGCCATTTAAGGAGTATATGGAGTAAAAGCTGGTATGCAGAACAGGAAAGGCCCCAGGAATGATTAGGATAATTCTGATTTTGGGGATGGAGTGAGTACCATTAGTAAAAAGAAGAAAAACCTACTAAAATCACAACATTGTAAAAAGATCCTAAGTTTATTTAAAACTTTGCCACTTATAATTGTCAACTTGGTTGAATTTAATATTATTATATTAGTAAAAAGATAAAATTATATATATATATATGTATATATCAGCACAGTGTTGGGGACATTACACACAATGTTACAATGTCACAGGCATCAGTTTGCCAATGTTTATTAAATCTGTAAAACAAACAACATCCTGGTGGTAGCAATAGGAATTATAGCCATAAAGATGGACAGAAGGAGATAATTTCAAATGGAAAATGGTTTATAAAAACACTTGCTTACTTGATTTTTATAAGCATAAGAATAAATGTATGCATGAACTAAAAATATAAAGGTACGCAGTAGGACACACAGTATCATTCATGACGCAGTCCACGCTCTGTCTGTGAGCTCTGTATCCACGGTTTCAGCTGACCTCATATGCAGCATACTCAGAAAAATAAATGCACCTGTAAGTAACACATACAGACCTTTCCAATTATTATTTCCTAAAATGCAGCCTATCAACCATTGAATGATACCTATAATGGATTAAATATTATAAGGAATCAAGTGGAGATATAAAGTAGATAGGGTCATATGATAGGCTATCTGCAAATACCTCCCACTTTGTATAAAATATTTGAACATTCATGAATTTTGATAACTGTGGTGGGTTGCAGAACCCTTGTGGATACCGTTTGTTAAACAACTGTATGTGAATAAACTTAGCACAATTTTACAGTGGGATTGCAAGACTACACACTACATTAAGAAATAGTAGGTGTGTGCATTTGCCTATGACTATTGATGACTAGAAATTAAATCTTTTCAGATTAGCAAATAAGTCATCTAAGTAATGTATTTCATAGGAACAATAGTAAATTCTCATACCTGGCACCTATAAAATATGAAATAAATGTTTATAGAATGCTTCAAGTTAATATTTTCAGTCTTGTCTTCAATTCTTCTGCATAAGTGTATCATCTAAATGAATTAAAAGCCATTTCAATTTGTTCTACCAAAAATTTTTTAATCAATGTGTAAAATTTTAGAAGTGGTTACTATAGGAACGTGCAACAGCTCTGCTATATATTAGATATTTTAAATTGTCTTATTTCATTTACTTAATACTCAACAATCAAACTATTTCTTTTTCCCTGGGAAAAGGAGTAAGATGACATTGTGGATGATGCTGATGAGAGTGTCAGTGATGGTGACAATAGCAGTGGTGATGATGAAGGTAGTGATGACAGTAACATTTTGACGCAGCCTTGACTTTGTGCTAGACCCATCTTAAGCGCTCTAAGCATATTGATGAGGTTAAGCCCCACAACACTGTCAGGAAAACATTAAACAATATGCTTAACCATACAGGAGTGAAACTCGGGCGGGACCTGGGTTTTCTTTACTGGTAACACCTTCTGTAGTATTCCACAGATGTTAGTATATCCACAGACATACTGACACACTGTTCCTACACACTTCAGCTCAAGGTAACAGCATCTCTTAGTTCACACTGTAAAATGTTGCCTTTTATTTGCAATACTTTGGAAACGCTCTGGCAGTTTTCAGACAGGGACTTTTTACTGTTCAAAATTTAGCTTATATTGTCTCCATTAATGAACTCTATAACAAAAAGATCTATAACATATCAACAGTTCAGTAATTTTACAAAAGATGGGTCAAGAATGACCAGGTTAGCACACCATCCGGCCACTGAACCTGGGCATGGTGACATGTATCCATAATCCTAGAACTGAGGATGCTGAGACAGGAGGATCACTATGAGTCCAAGTTGTGTAGTGAGACCTTGTACCAAATAAATACCAGATAAATGAATGAATGAATGAATGAATGAATGAATGAATGAATAAATATATTATTACAAAAAAGAATGGTCAAGTTCAATCAAAGATTGTAGCTCACACAAATTGGAGGCAAATTTTTTAGCTAGAAAATATATAAGAAACAATCTATGTAATAGACATAATTCTATTCACCATTTTTAGGGAAAGTTCAAATTTATGTTCAAAAATATTGTAAAGCCAGGTGCGGCGGCACCGTTGGAGCCTGTGGCAGGAGATTCCCAAGGTCAAACTTAGTCTAGGATACTTAGCAGCTTAGCAACTTTTTGAGACCTTGTCTGAAAAAAAAAAAAAAAAAAAGACTGGTGATAGAGCTCAGTGTGAAGGCCCTGGACTCAATTCTAGGTACTGCTGAATAATTAACCAATTAATTAATGAGTTATTCAAATGAATATACTTTATAGTTAACAATCCAAACAGGATTAGCCATATTCTAAAATAATCAATTACACATATTTTGAACATTGTGAGAACCTAAGCACTTATTAAAATATATAATGAATGAATAAAAAATACAGTGAAAGTATTATTTGTGTTGTACTTTGGTAATTGTATTAATAAAATAAAATCCAAAAACTAGCATATTAACAACATAATGTAGCCATAAGCTCAACTCTGAACTTCCAGATTTATTTCTTTATAATGACCTTGGTCATTTATGCTGTTGGTTTATTTTAGGATCTTAAAAGGAGCATCTTAAAGAACATTCATCAGTTTGTGTTTGAAATTGTCACTTGGTATGAGCCTTTAGGACATAAATATATTTTAATAGCATATTCTTCGAGAGGACCTGTGTCTTAAAATTTGTATGCTTCTTCCTGCTAATATCAAAATTGCATGTCACAAAATTCTGTAGATATGTGGTTTTTATTACTTGATAAAAAAATTAGATGCTAGATTTTTATAAGTCATATGTTTCCGGCAAAGCTATAGGCCAAATTGACATATTTTCTTTCTTTTTTTCTTTTGCTCTTTTTTTCCCAGCAATTTCATTTACTTACTGCTAAACTGAATAGAGATTATTTCATGCTTTGAGGTATGTGGGAAAAGTTTCATAGCTTGAATACATTTTGACATGATGAATAGGCATATTTAGCTTTTTGTGTGTGGGAGGGGGGATTTTTAACCTTAGATAGGATGTCTAGAAATGTCCCGATGTTAGCAGTAAAAATGCTGTTCCCAGGTTTCCTGTTAGTTATGGGAAAACAGATAGTTGGCCACTGTACCCCTAGATGGTTTAAATGAATGGCTCTTCGTGTTGGCGATATCGAATGGCAAGTCATATTCATGTAAGATAAGTAAAAATTAGCTAACAATAAATAAGAGGGCCTTATCTGTGCCACTGTTTTCATAACCAAAGATCTGAGAAGATGAAGATAGGAGAAAAGGTCAATTATACATTAAAAAATATTTAACCCTTGCTCTTCCCACGCTGAAGTGGCAGAGCTGTTTGAATGGAGAGTCAGAACTTCAGCAGTTCTGTTTTGCCTCCTGCGCTTCTGTGAAGGTTTCTTTGATTTCCCTTGTTGGTGTGATATTTTGGTTGAAAGCAGCTGACTCATATCCCATCCAAATCCCCAGTGTCCTCCAGATCCTTCACAACCTTGGCACTCGTCCCATTCCTCGCCAGTGCTTCCTTTCCCCTGATTCCCACATGTCTCTTTCCTGAGCCATCTGCTCCTCCTCCCTTCCTTCGATTCCTGCTTTCCTCTGGCCTTCCAATTTCTTTCATTGTTCGATGTCTGTTGCTTCCTTCCTCCTCCCTTCCCCTAGAGGAAATAAACACCATCGATATGGGTGATGTCATAGAGCCCCTTCCCTGAGAAGTTAAGTTCGTGTTCCTGCAGATAAATAGGTGACTTTGTCCTGTGAAGGTCAAAGGAAACCATGAATAGGCTGTGTTCTTGTCTATCACACAAGAAGTCAATGTGCATTACATAATTCATCCCTTCTAAAAGGTAAAATTATAACTTTTCATTTAAATATAGGTTAAATCAGTGCAATTCCATTGTAGCAGTGACTGGGTTGAAGAAATCAGTTTGAATTTATGTCATATTCCACTGCTTAGCTTCCAAATTTAATAATTAAAACAGTGAAGTAATAGAATAAAATTTAGGATTGGGTATATCAAACCAAATTATATAAAAAACCCCAAATTATAACTTCAGGCTGCAAACATTTACTAAATGTGTGAATACAGGGGAGACATTTGATGTTCATCAGTTTCACTGTTTACATCTGTGATCGAAATGCCAAAGACCGCATATGTCATTTCACTGTGTGGCGGGAATACAATGAAAAAATACGTGTCACTGCAAATGGTAAAGCATTCTAGATAGATTAGTAATGATATCTATGCTAGTAGACACGTATGATCTCTGGCTGTATTCAGTGATCAAAAATGGGATGGGAAAGGAAACTTAGGAAGTGCTTGTGCCAGAAAAATTCCAATTTTCCTGAATTAGCCAGAAAGTCATGTGAATGCACATTATAAGGCATACAGCATCGGATCTCCTCTGCAGATGTTTTGATCTACACCTGATTCATACCCATGAGAGTCTTCTAGCTGTCACAGGGGCGCCATGAGCATTCTATTAGGTGGATGTTATAGGTTTAAATTAATATCGAAGTTAAAAAGGTGATTAAAAGCCAGATGAGGTAGCACATACCTATGATGCCAGCACTTGTGATGCTGAGGCAGGAGCAGCACAAGCCCAAGGCCTGCCTAGTAAGTTCTAGAAACCTTGAACTATATAGAAAGATGCTGCCCCCTCAAAGGAAAAGAAGGAAAGGAAAGTGGTTCAAGTTATCTGCACATGATTGTCGTGCAGAGCAATAGTACTCTGTGAGTTCCATGAGGGAATGAAGCTCTGGTGCCCCTGTGTGCATGTCTTTCATGTAGAACAGCCTCTTCCTGCGCAATCCCCAGGGGAATTAAGCAGTTCTGTGGGCCACATGCAAAACCGGGTGGGCAAAGCCAGTGTGCATCCTAAGGAAGCTCCCAGCCCCTCCCACCGCGCTTTCAGTCTACTTAATTAATTGCACACACTCATCAAATGTCTGCAGGCTAAAAGAAGAAAAAAGAAAAGCCAAGAATTTCTGACCTAAATGTGAGGTTAAAGCATGCTTTTGAGAAGGTTAGAAGGTTTGTCCTTCTCAGTTTTAGCACATAGATAGCTTTAAACAACAATCCAGAACTAAACATAGTTCTGAGGGACATTTGGATGTTGTGCTAGATTTCATACAAAGGATGTACATTAAAGGTGCTAAGTTCTTTCCATAACAGTCAATGTATCTTCATGTACACTTTTTTGCTCTTGGTAGGTGTTGGTTTTAGCTACGTCACAGTTCACATCCTAGTGCAAAGGCAGCTTCATCAGAGTAGCCTTCTCCAAAACCACACCGCAGTCTCAAACCAAAACTGTGTTTCTTGTTATCAGTTACTTTTATTTGCACCAAGTATTCTTCCAATAATATGCTATAAATTATAATGTAAGGATTGCTTATCTAATCTCCATAAGACAGCTATGTTTTTCGTGTATGTACTGGTAGGAGCAGAATACATATTTCTTGAGCAAATGTTGAACAGAACAAATGAATACGAGTCGGACATAACGTCTTCTATTATACCCTAAATGGAGACGTTGCTGGTTTGGTTTTGTTAATTCCATTCTTAGGCAAAATTATGTATCGCTCCTTTTATTCTCATATAAAATGGAAAGCAAGTATCCTGTACCCCATACCTTTATTCTAAAACATAATTTGTTTGTCACTGACTTTGCAAAGAGGAAGTATTACTCAGATTAATTATGTGAGTCAATGTATTATTTAAGTGTGATTTATGGATATTCACAGAATGTTGAAGGGAGAGTGACTTGAGAAATTGTGAGCAGGCAAACTCCTTCATTTTTCAGAACAAAAGGCAAGCCAGGAAATTGATTTATCCTGTAACGTAATAGGTTAGTGTCACATCTGGAGCAAGAGCCAAACCTCTCACACCAGTGTTCTTCTATGTTTTGACTTTTCTGATGACAAACTGGACCTGCGCAACCCATCCAAAACATTTAGCTTTGATCATAATAGAGTGTAACAAAGAATTCACAGAAAAAGTGTTGTATGGGATTAATTTCATCTAATTTTGCCATTTGTTTTGTATCATAAATTCAATATGTCTTACTTTGAGCCAGTGTGGGAAACAGCATGTTTAAAAAGATAGGGATTAACAACTTTCTCTGTTTCTATCCTAGAAGGTGAAACCGTGGCCTGGTCTTATGTTGATTCAATTAATTATTCAGTATAATTTAAAAAATACAATTTATCCTATGTGATCAAATATCAGACTTCGTCTCATAGTTTCATTTTTAAAGTTACAGCAAGTTAAACTATAAGTTAATATTAATTTATCAATATATTTGTCAGTGTTTACCTGTGAGGTTTTGTTTTGACCTTAATCAAATCCTTTAATTTTTAAAAATATCAAGATGGTAATATTTTCCTCACTAATTTTCTAGGATCATTATGAGAATCAAGGCCTTGTAGTTGAAAGTGTTTTGAGGATTATCAATGACAGTCTCATCATAATGTTATTTTCAGTGCTTCTGTCTTGATGTTCCAT
>NW_004524682.1:476064-488938 GCF_000260255.1 Octodon degus
CTTTTGGTCATTTTGGCATATGATACCTGCTTTCAAGATTCCTCCAAGTAGAGTAATGGACTTTCAGCTGAGTAACTATCTCACAAATGTGCAAATTATTAATAATCTTGAACACTTGGGCATGATACAGTAGCATTCTCTATTGTGCTTTGGTTGTTGTATGCTGGCACTGTGCTGTTAAATCCTTCTGATGATTCTGCTCTCCTGAACTTTTATAAATCCAAATAGCCTTCCTCAGTACTACTTTCAGATAGTTTTTGAAAAGATAGTGTCACAAAAATGTTGCTTGTAAAGTAGCATTAGACAATTTAGAGGAGTGCCTGACATACACGCTGGAGATGCCTTCCATATGGGATTCCTCCGGCACTTGAAGTGGGCCAAAACCTGAGATGAAAACGTGCATCCCCAGTCATTCAGCCAGCGTGACTTCAGAAAGCAGAGGGTGTCTCAGAAGGCCAAGTAATCAGTCTACATGACGAAGTGATGATGCCTATAATAGGAATTTAAGATTAGCTTGCTGCTCAAACATAGAAAGAGAACTTGCAAATATTAGGTCCCCTTTTATTTTTTTCCTAATAATACATGCTTATATAAGCAACAGAATTTCCTCAGTTACTAAACACCTTGATACATCTGATTAGGCCATTAAGTTTCTACAAATATCTAAGGACTAGTGGAGTTTTACTACTGTATGGGAGCACTTTGTCTAATAAGAGGTTAAAGCAGTTTTCTAAATTAAAGGCATAATCTTTTGTGGGTTGAAGGATGATGTCTTAACCGATTTATTTTATTTTCAGTGTTCTGTTGATCAGAATCAAAAATGTTTCTTTAAAAACACAGTTTTAAAATTTATCCCCAAAATCTTATCATTGTTTTTAAAATATGTAAATGCTACCCAAGCACTTTTGGTAAAGTCTTTGGTTTTAAAATTTGTCTTTTGTCATGGCTTGTGATTGCTTGTGATAGCCAAGACAGGATTTGGTTTTTTTCTGTTCACATCAAACAAAGTGGACTGTAATCTTATTTTTAAAGTAGTACATTCAAACTGCATGTAATTATATAAGGCGTTCTTCCTTGAAGCAGGGTCTGAAAAATAGAAACTACAGAAATATTTTAAACCTTTAGATTTTAAATTATTTTTAATCTGAGACCCTGAGAGGAATCTTTGATTTCCCCTTCATTATTTATAATTGCCCAAGGTTAACTATATTTCTCCATCTAGTCCGCATTATCACTTTCATTTACAGATTCTCAAAGAATAATCCCAAATTTTATACTGAGTATTTCCCAACCTAAGGCTGATGTTGCATTTTCTTTGTTTAAAGTTACTGTAACGAAATAGCTATTGGTAACATCTGAAAACTTCAGTTTTTATCTCCTTAAGCCCAAAGAATTTGATAATATGATAAATCGTATACTTGTAAAATAATCTGGCGTGCATTAACAAAATTACTACCAGATGGCATAGGTTTTCTCTTCTCAAATCTTACAAAATCTAGGTGATCACAAAGCTTTAAAGGCCTATCACATAAGAAGCAGGCTCGTGTTTAAGAGCATCATCTACGGGCAAATTTCAAGAGCAGTTGAGCTCAATCCATATAATACCGTACTAGTAGAACATAATGGACATTTGCCTCCTTGAGCGGATAAGGAGTGATTTAGTAAGAAGTCCATTTCTTCCATGCCTTGGCCTCTGAGTGTTTGCAGTGTCGCTCTTCTCACTTGGATTAGCACATCACTGCGTTTACCATGCATCGTGGTTATAAACGGTCATGTCAGATTTCCCATCTTTGCTGCGGAAGTTTAAAACATTCTATGTAATCTTCCAACATGGTATGCTAATGAGTTCATCTATGTGGGTACAGGAGAGTCGACCCTTTGCATATATTTACCTAATTCCATTTCTCCTACGGAGAACATGTGCATTTGTGAATCGTAAGCGTGAGCATTTCTTTCCTGATAACAGCTGTGTGGGTAAAAGAGAATTAGGCTTTCTATGCAAACCAGTCAGGCTTCAATATGGAGAGTGATGGAAGGAGCGCTTTCCATGTGACCCACTCGGGAGGGTGAATGAACTGCACCTATTTGTCCCTCCACCCATTCTCTCTCGGCACCTATACAGTACATAGCTGCATTGCGGATATGTAGCTTGTGCCATCAGAAGAAAGCAAATGCGAACTCATACCCTTCTCCAAAAGTAAATGCTTTATAGAAGCTTTCTTTTGGGGCATATAGAAGGGCACCAATGAACTCGCTAAATGATCTGGAGCAAGTTTCTAATATTCCTGGAACTTAATTGTTTCATTCCAAATAGGAAAAATGAGCTACCCATGACAATATAAAATTAAAGATAATGCATGTAATAATGCTATGAATCTAGCAGGCATTAACTCCACATGAGAGTTTTCATTAATTATAACAATAGTAATAATACGAATTAATATTTAAAATTATTAGTACTTTTTTGCATTTATACACTCCACAGATTCATTGATGCAGAGAAAAAAATTGAAAGCATTTCACACACAGTACATATATGTTTTTATCAGATGTTATATTTTTGCAATTGTTAAGTCCATTAAAATTTCTATAGAAACAGGTAATTAAACACATATTATTTTCATATGAAGTGGTCTGAGTTTCAATTTGACTTCCACAATGAAGTATAAAATAGTATGCTTTACACATAAACTCTAAAATGTAAAACCTTTTCTACAGCTAAGATCACTAAAACGATAAGAATTCTGGGACTAGCCAGACAGTTCAGTGGATTAAAGCACCTGTTCAGGCAGACACAGGTACTGGGGTTAGATCCCCAGCATGCTGTGCTGGCCCTGCTGCTGGGGAATACTGAGATGGTGACTGCGATTGGGCATGGTGACAGGCACCTGTAATCCTAGCTCTTGGGAGGCTGAAAACAGGAGGATCACTACGAGTCCAATCTGTGTAGTGAGATTCTGTAGACCCTGCAGACCCTGTACTAAGCACATGAACAAAAAAAAAAAAAAAAAAAGAATTCTGTGTATCCAATGTCTGTGAAAAGGGCTGGTGAGATAGTTCAGCAGACTAAGTGCCTGCTTAGGCAAGCACAGAGACCAGAGTTAGATCCCGGGCACCACATGTCACAATGGCCCCTGTAGTGGTCCATACATTGTGTCAGCATGGCTAGATCACCTTGCAGTCTAGGCATTGCGTCAATTTGGCTGCATTACCTGGAAGTTCCACACTCTGGGCTTTCAGGGCCCCGCTCTAGAGTATCTTAGCATAAAAAGGAATTTAGGAAGAATTTGGCATTCCACTTCCTTGGACAAACTTCAGCCATCGCAGTCAGCTTGGACTTTACCTCCTGGCTTGCAGCACAGACTCTTCAGCCTCCAGAGTGGATCCTCCAGCTTTCCATAGCAGATTCTTCAGTCTTCACTTGAACACCTAATGGCTGACCATTAGAAACTGTGAGAAATCATTGGAGACCGTTTGAGATGGAACACTGCAGGGAATATAAAAGCTTGAGACTGAATCCTTCAGGTGGTGGTGTGCAGGTGCTCTCAGCTCACTTCCTCATCTGACTCTGTGACTGGCACATCTTGTGTTATACCTGTTCCTCGTATTATATCTGTTCCTCTAGTAAAACCCTGACTAAAACAGAATATGGTACCAGGAGTGGGGTTAGAGAAACAGAATATTAGTTACTCTTCTCTCATTGCTGGCATAAATACCCGACACTCAAAATGAGGGAAGGAAAGGTTTATTGAGCGCATAGTTACTGGAGGTTTCAAGACACTGGAGGAAAGGCTGGGATGCTGCCTGTGTCCAGGAGGACCCTTTCCAAATCTCTCTGAGAAAGCCCAGGCTAGCCAGTTTAACGTTCACACCTCTCTGGCTCCGCCCTTTGGGCCCCACCTTGGTCCTCTCGCCCCACCCCTCAAGCCATCCATTGCTCCTCAGCCATATCTGCCCCATAAATTCATATTCTGTGCAATAGAGAACTAATAAACATAAATAAATAACAAACACTGATGCTGCTTCTTTTTGATACCCTCTTACCAGAATGTTTTCCTTAGCTTAAGGCTAAAAATTTCAGTTGGTGTTCTTAAGAAAGCAAATCAGGAGTCACCAAATTTTGATTTTCAACTCAAAGTTCTAACCCATTAACTTCAGACTGACTCAGGAGCCATCCAAAGAGCCAGCATCCCATCTCTGTCCTTTCTATTCAGCCCAGAACTGAATTTTGTTGTGACAGAGAAAGGATGACTTGATAATACCACTCCAGATGATCCTTGAGATACTTTTTAGACAGATAATTTTTTTCATTGATGTTTTGACTGATAACAATAGCAATAGAAATGACAGGATGTACCTGTTTGTCTATAAGTGAATCATTAGTTCTCAGGAAATAATGGGAAGTATATTTGGACAATTCGGAAGTGTAACCCAACCTCTTGGAAAGTTCCTTAAATTCTAGTTTAAATTTTTCTCTCAGATTATATATAATTTTTCTTCCTGTGGGTAAATTAGTCTACTTGCTTATTCCTAGGAAGTTTGTATACACATTGTCATTTATTAACAGAGGCACTGACACACTCTGGGGGGACTATTTATCAGTTATCCTGTGTCCCTTATGAAATGAGGCACAGATTAGTTAAGTAGCTGGTCTAGATTCTAGCATAGTCTTGTGATCAATAAAAGGAGTGAGCCAACTGGCCACATGGGTATGGAGTTTCTGACCTTGGCCTGATGAGTCCTGACTCCTAATTAATGAATTAAGCTTGTTACCTGCAAAGGCTGCTTGCTGTCTCAGACTCTTTGAAACTAAAATACTATCAAACATGGACCGGTGAGATAGCTCAGCAGTCTAAAGTGCCTGCTTAGGCAGGCACAGGGGATCAAATCGCAGGTTCAGGGTGGGCTAAGCCACCCCCCAAAAAAATATTATAGAACATGAATGTGACTGCACTGAATTTGTAATGCCTTAGACGTGTTTATACTTGTGTAGGCTCTTACTTAATGGCACCAAAGTTTTATATTTTCCATTTAAAAATGATGTCCTAGTAAAGCAATTTTGGCTATTCTAAATTTCTGACTCCAAGCTTGGTATATCCACCCCTGACTGACTTTGGCATGGTTTTGTGTCTTCTTTGGAATAAGTGAATTTCAAATTTCAGAGTAACAAATTATGCACAGTCTCTGGAAAAGGCATTATCTTAGCAAGGATTTGGTGGTTGAAGAAAAGTCTCACACTGGAGCAAACCTACACAAAATAGCTAACTTTACGAACCCATGGAGAGGAAAGGGATTTGCTGTTAGGAAAGTACTTTCAGCTGGTGCACTTGTAACTCCGAAGACTCAAGCATTGGAAAATGAGCCTTTCTTCCCTCAAGTACTACGAACATTTGTCATCTTTATTTCTAGAGCATAGTCATAATTCCTGCATGGATTTTTATTTCAGGCTGTCTTAGTAGTGACTATATGTAAATTCAAAATTATAGCCAGATGGTTGGATGAGGTGATAAAAAGCAAACCTGGTCTTGTGGGAAAGTGAAAATTGCCTATAAGACTTTGTTTTTACCTTTAAAACAGCAGGACATTGTTTCATAAGACTTGTGAAGGAAATCATACATTAATTTTAATAGCTATGAGGTAAATTAATTTTTCATATCCATGCTGAATACTACTGTGTAATCTGCTTAGAATTTTCATAGAGATGAGAACCAATCAGCTCCCTTACTCTTAGGACATAGGCAGTAAGGGCTATTTTATGACAAAACCACTCTTTATGTTGCATGCTTTTAATAGGACTCACTTTGGGGTTCTCGTTTTAATGACGTGGGAGCAGACACCTGGGGAATCTGCCCCCATTCGTTCTGTCCTGTCTGCTTTGCATGGCATCCACTCTCAGCAGCAGACTGTCTGCTGTCAAGAAAATTGTGAATTAAAGAGGGGGTTTTCTTGGTTTGTTGCTTTAATTGCATACCTCTGACTGGTCCAAGAAAATGGTTTTGTAAGAGAAAATGCCAAATTTCAACTATGTCTTCTTTTTGGCTCTCAACCACATTTATGCAAGCAAAATAGGCAGGTTTTAAGAAGCTTATGTTTTTTCTTTCTGTTCTTCGTTGTTAAAATTGGAATTCATGAAAAGGTCCTTGGGTATATATATTGCATAGATAAAAACGGACTAATTTATACCTTCACAAAGAAAATCATCCTCTCTCTTTAACTTAACTGTCTCTCAGCAGGGCGGCTACCACTTGCATGCAATTAGCAGTGCAGCTCTTCTCCATGTAGTCTATAATCAAATTATCATAGGTGTGCTTCAGCAGTAGCGAACAGCCAACTACCAATTTATAAATTGCTATCACAAAGAATGAGAAGTTTAGGAGGAAAAAACTGGAAATAGCACAGACACGCAGCTGCCTTGCTCCCAGCGGCAGCCCGGCCTGGCTCGTGTTCTCAGCTGGCAGCTCACCACGCTGTGAGGGAGCCACGTGTTCCCACTGGGATAATTGCTTTTTCTGCATGAGTCTCTTCCTGCTTCTCTCTGATGATCAAGTGTGTTTAAACTCCTGGCTGAATTAATGTTGGTTTTCAAATGGTATTGTAAAGTGTACCAGCAAACAAATGAAATTGGATCATGTTCTCTTGTATGTGTATAGTCTGGGCAAATAGGAGACGCCAATGAAGAGAGCCTAATCGCCCGCTTTCCTTCTCCATTCTACTCCTAAGGGCACGATTGGAGGACAAGTTATGGTTTTTCTCCTTGGGCTGCTGTCCTTTTTATGTTATCAGGAAAAGTGCATAGAAAAGGCATTGGTCACTTTCAATTTGTATTATGATGCTTTTTTTTTTTTTTTCTTAACAGTGTATTTGTACTTCTCCTGGCCTTTTTTTTTTAATTTTTAAAATTTTTTTTATGTATTTGGTACTGGGTCTCACTACGCAGCTCAGACTCGTAGTTTTCCTCCAGTTTCAGCCTCCCCAAACGTGTACCACCACCTTTGGACTTGGTGGCCTGCTCAGTGCACCCAGGATAGGGGCAGGCTTTGCATGTGGTGTCTTTCCAGGGAAGCGCTTATTCTACTGAGCCATCTCCCCGGACCATGGGATCTTTATTTACACTTTAGATAGACTGTAAAATTTGAAATAAGCTTTGCTTAGTAATTCATTACTGATTAGGCTAGTGAAATCAAAGTGAATATTTTGTATAATCAAGTAGAATATTTTCGTAATGGGATTGAAGCATGACTAGCCTCCGTTTTAAAATAGTTTATAGAAAAAAAAAAGTTAGATGAATCGCGGTACTGTGTTTTGTTTGACCCATCTCTGGGGTAGAGCTATTGTTATCTTGTGTCTGGCCCTGAGGATATAAGGATTTCACCTACTGACCTGTGGGTGAGCAATGTGAAATTGGCAATAGCAGATGAAGAAAAGCAGTGCTGAGTCTTCGTGTGATGTGCCCTTTCCTCCTCCTCCTCCCCTTCTCGTCTCTCCTTTTGCTTTTCCATCTCTTTCCATTCATCTCTCACATACAGGGTGCAGCGAACCAGTGTGAAACGGGAATAGGGAAAGCTAGAAACTTTTCAGATAATGAACTGAGAGTGAATAGCATTTATAAAAAACAGAGCAAACAAACTTTAATAAACCTTGTTACCTATGAAAGGAATTATGATTTAACTGATCCTGGTTTGTGATTGATATAAATTTAAAATAAAACTTATATAAAATCATTTTCTCAGAAACATTGTATCATTGCAAAAGCATTATTTTGTGTAATAATATTAGTACAAATACATAAATGATATAAATATGTCTCGACATTTGGTTTTATACTTAAGAGAAATGTATATAACTCAAGTAGCACGTGTATCCTGTTTTATGTCAATGTGTTTTTGGTATAAACCTATAAAAAGTATGAATTTCTCTCTGATAACTGAAGTTTAGGTGTATAAAAAGCAAAATTATTAATGTGTACATTCACAAGCATAGAGTACTTACATATGATAGTATTAAAATATCGCAAATAAAAGCATGAAATCATTTAATACTGTGAATTTCTTTTACTATTCCTGGGTCACCACTTGTGTGATATGAACAAGAAATATGAGCAAAAAAAAAGGTTTTATTTTCTTAGATATTATATATGATCTGCATTGTCTGGATTATCTTTCATATGACTGCAATTTTTTTAAGTTGCTGTAAGGTATTTTTGCTGATTTACCCAATCTTTTGTCTATCATTGGTACAATGTGATTATTCAAATTATTCTAGGGTCAGCATTTTTACTTATGCAATAATCCATAATGTTATCTGAAAGACAAGGTAGTATGTGTCAAAAGATAGGGACACTGTACTGCCTAACATTAAGGGTCGACGCCACTCTTGTAGCTTGATTAATAATAATGGGCATCATTCCATTTCTTCCTGATCCATCCTCCAAAAAGGTATCTTTTTTGTTTATTAATATTGTGGTTGCTTTTGTGGAATTAATGCTAAATTTTGTAGCTATAAAGGACGTTACTATTGTTACTCGTCTTCATGTGCTTTGCTGAAGAGTCCTTGGAGACCATCCAGAAGTGTCTGGCAGCTTGTCTCACCAAGGAGGATGTCTGGGGGCTGTGGCTGGCCATCTGGGTTACCTGCATCTCGCTGTCATTCAGGGGACAAGCAAGGCCCTTCTCCAGTTCGCAGCAGCTTGTCGTCTAGCCTGTAGGCCAAGGGCACAGCCAGTCTTGACAGCGTTGCCATGAAGAGCTATCCAACCCAAGGAGAACCAGTGAGAAATTTCGTACAAATAAGATGCTAGACTATAACTTAAAACCTCTCACTTTACTTATATTTCAAAGTAGCATGAAAATAATTCCATGGTAAAGATCAAGTTTTTCAGAAAAAAATAATTTCTAATGACCGATGCTTTTAAAAAAATTTCCTGTGCATGTTAATTCTGCATACCAAGTTCTTACTATTACTGTATAAATGCATTTCAAAGTCTTTAATCTCACTAAAATTATAAACATTAAGTTTATATATATACATACATATATATCAATTATCACTAAATCTGCATTCTATTAGTACTATTTTGAAAACAAAATTTTCAATAACACAGACTTTTGAATGCAAAATCTATTAAAGGAAACGAGATAAATTATATGACAGTTTGGTGGTTAGTAATTTGAAATTATATTTGAAGCCCTTAATATAATTAGCGGTTTCATTTTTGGTCTGTTGAATTCAAGTCACATTAGGTTAATGTAATTAAGAGAAGAAAAGATTTTGTGTAGCCAAACTAGTTAATTAGCCCCAGTCAGTTTAGTACGTTAACCAGAGGTGTATGGGTAGCACTGTGGGGGGAGGGCTGAAAAAAATTCCTGTGAAACAGATACTGCAAATCATCTGACTTGCTTTAGGGTACAAAGTGAAGACATACCAAGGAGTTCATTTGAAGTTCATCTTTATTCCAGATTGTTAGTGCTGATGGCAGGATAAGCTGTATACTCCATAGAATAACCAGACCAAAAAGCCTGTTTAATTTAATTTTTTGAAAGAAACATGCTTTTATGTGTACGAAGATAATAAGAAGTCTTTCTTCCTGTATTCTGAAAATAAATATTCTAATGGTAGTGTTTTCATGACTGATGGTTCTTTTGTTCCAGAAGGTATGAAATCTCTTTACTTTGGGTAGAAAAACCTTGTTCCTGAGCTTTCTATATCATTTCCTAGTACAAAATTCAGAATAGGAAATAAAGGTTTTAGACAAAGAGATTTCCTCCTGCTCCATACAGAAACCTTTAAGCAAAATAATCATGTCTAGTTTCTACTTGGAAAGATTCCTGATGTATAAAAGTTGTGTATATCAATAGCACTCAGGGTTTTTGTATCTTAATGTTTTTTAAACATTAAGAAAAAAATCTGAGACTGTTCTCATGCAAAATATGAGGTTTAGAGGTATTTAAGACTTTAAAAATATTTTAACACTTGTTCTCTGTCCTCTGTCTCCTGTGCTTAAAGGAGCAGGGCCACTGGGACCTTCTTTTTGTTTGGCTTTCATCAAGTATGTATATAACTGAGCTCCCGCCTTCCAGCTCTGTCTAGAGCTTATGGAAATGTGTGCTCCTAATGTGGTTACCACTGTGGCTGGGAAGGTACATGCTAATGAGGAAGGAAGGCCTCTGCCTTAGATTTTTTACATAGGCTAGATGCCAGTGTATTGTCTGAGAGCTTCACACTTTCTGCTCCTCCAGTCCTGGGATTATGGTAATTGAAGTGGTGCGGCTGCAGTTCCCTGTTTAACATTGCGTCTGTTCATTATACAAACTAGTTTTTGATAGGTTTACAATTTGGCTGTCAAATCCAGCTTCAGGAAGAGACCTACAAGGAAATATTTCCTAGCTTGCTTTGCATTGTGCTCTTTTCACAAGTATAGTGCTCTATGCATGTTAGACATACGTTTTCCCTTTACCCGGAGAGAGGAAGTGTCAACTTTTGTTTTACAAAGGTGCACCATGGTTTTTGTGTGTACTCATGCTAACCTTACAATCAATGTTTTGAAAGCACTCAACAAAAATTGGTGATTGCTCATACTATGCTCTGCTTTGAAAGCTGGTATGTTGCGTTGATTGACATTATAATACTATGTTATTTTAATCTGTTTATTGAATAAAATAGGCCACTATGTATCTCTTGTTTGTGATTGTAGAAAATAGATTTATAGCTTTGAGCTACCTGTTTCAATTCAGCCATGGATATAACAAGGAAATCAGGATGACTTTATGGAAGTTACAGGCTGTTGTTTTCTTCCATGTGTCTTACTTTCCATTTGCTCTACTTTTTTGTTCCTTCATTTTTATTGATTCCTATCTCTGCCATTTATGAGGACATAAGGTTTCCTCCAGGCTTCATGAGACTTGTCTCATCTTCCATTCAAGTTAAACATCTGCTGTGAGACTCTTGACCATGACTGCCCATGCGCATATTAAAAAGAAACTGTGGCTTTTTGGTGCAGTGCGAGGATTTGTGAGTTACTAGTGTGTATTGAGCAACCTGGGAAGTTTCAGCAGTTTTTGCCAAGGAGAATAAATACTTCTTATATTATAAATTTTATACTCTCCTTTGTTTGTAATTTTTAGCATTTATTCTTAGTCCAGAGCAGGGCTCTAAAATAGTTTCTCAACTTCAGCACTACTGACTTTTGAGTCAGAGAAGCAATTGACGTGGAGGAGCACATCGTCCATGTTCAGGAGCACCGCTGTTCCCACTAGATCCAAGTCACATCATCTGCTGCTCCTCATTCTGAACCAAACCTCTAGATATCACCAAATATCCATAGGGAGAAGGAAGGGTGACCCCCATTACTGTTTTGAAGGAAATAATTTAACTTGCAAGTGGTAAGAATTACTTGTTTTTATGGCATTATAATGTTAATGAAAATACACATTTTTTGGCAAAACCCATGGAAGATGTGTTAGTAATTAATTATAATGAGAAGGTTCTGGATTTGGCCTAACAAAAGGTTAGTTTTTTTTTTCTTTCATCTTTTTCAGACAGGGTCTCTCTATGCAGTTCAGGCTGGCTTTGAACTCACTTTGTAGCCCAGGCTAGTCTTGAACTCACTGTGATCCTCCTATCTCCGTTTCCCAGGTGCTGGTATTGCAGGCATGCACCATCACATCCAGCTCCAAAAGGTTACTTTTGACTAGAAAAGTATCTCTTGAAACATTAGGTACCTAAGTGAAATATGTAATTATGATAATGTGCAGACAGTTCTCTAAATATTTTATATAATTTATCTCTTATAATTCTCATGATATCCTTGGCAATAGGCATGGATAGAATCCCCATTTTCAAGATAAAAACGTAGAGGTACAGAAGATTTGATACCTTCTTAAAGTCATTCATAAAAGATAAGAGGTAGTCTCACTCTAGACGCATGCATACTTTGTTTCACTATGTATGTGTCTAAAGATTATCTTGGATTTCAAAATCACTTCTCAAACATTTGAAATTGTTCATAATTTTATTTTGAATTTGGCTCTGAAGTAGGTAACATTGGCAAAGAATAGCTTCAGTGGAAAAACTGAAGAGCAATTTATTTGACCTTGTGTAGCCATTAGTAACATTTTTGTTACAGGTACATGAAAAAGTTAATTTTTGTTATTAAAAATAATTTTACGATTAATATTTTTCCAGCCTTGATTTCTTTTGAGCATCTTTTTTTGCATTAATACATGTATGTCTGAAGACCCATGACAAATACTTCCTATAATGAAACTAATGAAAAAAGTTTCTCAAGTGGCGTCAATAAACATTGTTCAGGAAAAGTAGTCAGTGTCACCTTATTTGCTTTGGTTTGCTTCCAAATCATGGAGAAAACATTTGTGAAAATCCCAGTGAATTTCTTCTGATATATACAGTAGATACAATTCATTGTAAATGACAGTTATAAATTTTGATAACTGAGAACCATTCCTGTATTTATATTCAATATCCAGACATTTATATTTGGTTGCAAAGTGTGTACTCTAGCTGATTTTGCAAGACTGAGCCAGGTGACTTCACTCAGAATGGTGATAGCAAGCTGCATGCTACAAACTCATTAGGACTTTATACCCTCATTACCTTAGTAATATGGTTCACCTCAGCTTTTTTTCTTGCCATTCATCCCACAATTGGAATTGTTCCATGCCTGACAGTGTTCTACCAATCTCCTCATAGCACTTGCTAGCTGAATTCTCCTCCTTCATTTGTTTAAGTGCTTTCAAAATGTAATGGCACAATTTAATTTTTGTCCTTTATGCACATAAGTGAGTTGATTTAGATCTCTACATTCCTAAGTATTTAAAAATTGTAAAAATGGGGCTGGTGAGATGGCTCAGTGGTCTAA
>NW_004524682.1:489038-497822 GCF_000260255.1 Octodon degus
ACACACACATAAATAAATAATAAAAAAAAATAAAAATTGTAAAAATAAATTTGTACTATATTATGCCAAAACTGCAGAAATAAGTTACTACTATTGAAAATTATTTGTCTTGCTGTTGCTTGACTCTAATGTGTTTAAAAATAATTGGTAGAAACATGTGTTTTATATTTAAGACATGTTGACTTATTAATGTTTAAAACAAAGGGAATGTTTAAAACTTGTTTGTCTTGTTTTATGTTACTTTTGTGTTGATTTCTATTACTCCAAAATTTGTGTAATTTCTTTTAAAATGAACTATTTCCTAAATATGCAAAGGCATTCAGGGTTAGATTCTGAGCTATAGAAAGAGATTCGATGTATTGCCAAAAGTTATATGGCAGATCACTTAGCGTCCATTGAAGCAGTCAGTTTTTAAAATCACTGTTTTGCTGTAGTGAGTTTGCTTTCTCCAGATCTTTGGAAATATTTAATGTACTTGAAAATAAATACATGCTGAAAGATGATACTGTAATTTGTAAGGATCTTAAAAGTATGATATTCAAAATACCATACTTCTTCTAAATCTCAAGAAATCATATTTATTTAACATAAATTATTCAACAGAATGTAGCAGTTGTAGGCTACATATTCGTTTTCATTTGTACCACACAGTGCGAAGGGCATGGAGCTTGCATGAAATGTCAGCCCTGTTCCAACTTGTGATGTGATATGAGACAAGTCATTGTCCTCCTGTGAAACTTCTGCTAGGTGTCTTGAAAGCTTCTGGGGCTATGAAGGACAATCACACATGGCCCTCTGCTATCAGCTCACAGCTAAGAAGGAAAAATTGACCTTTAAAAGCACAATTAAAACTATATTGTGATGGTGGAATAGGCGAGAGATGTGGTAGGTGATGGCATACTTTTCTGAGTTGCTGGTCCTTTAGTAGAAGGTGAAGATATTTCAACACTTAAGCGTCACACTCAAATGGACCAATGACCAAAATATAAATGTTATTCTTTTTTAAAAAGTTCCTCAGAAAATATAAAAATTAGTATTATAAGTTAACAGATTCAAATTAGGGCTACATCTCTTTCCATAATTCTACTCTAAGACTCTCTGAGGACACAATTAAAAAACAACCCTATGTGTGTGTGTGTGTGTGTGTGTGTTGCTGATTACACTGCCATTTATAAGAGGAAGGAATAAAACATCTTAAGTGTCTATCAATAAGGAAATTGCTGGATAAATACGTTAAAG
Source organism: Octodon degus (assembly GCF_000260255.1). Taxonomy (NCBI): domain Eukaryota; kingdom Metazoa; phylum Chordata; class Mammalia; order Rodentia; family Octodontidae; genus Octodon; species Octodon degus. The sequence goes on from NW_004524682.1 coordinate 490,278, forward strand.
TCATATAATTCAATAGTGAGTAGCCATTAATTGATGTTGATTGTTTATGTAATGTTTTCCACAATTCAAATGGTAAAATGTCTACATTTAGTTGAAAATGCAGGTCATAACACTAATATGTCACATTGTTCCACTTTAGTAAAATTGTGTGTATGACAAATATTTACATGTGTCTCACTTACTCTTCTCTTGTTGCTAGGACAAATACCCAACACCCAAAATGAAGGAAGGAAAGGCTTCTTTAGCCCACAGTTAGTGGAAATTTCAGTCTATACTCAGCTGGCTCCAAGGCAGAATGGCTCATGGCAGAGAGCAACCTTTCATGCTGGTGGCATAGAGCAGAGAACAAAGGGAGTTAGAAACAAAAAATATAATTAATTTTTGTGATAAACCTTTCAAAACTCACTAAATTGAATAGCAGACTACATTTCATCTTTAGTAGTAAGTAGCATGCTGTCAGCTAAAATCTTTTGGGTGGTTGCTGGGTACCATGGTCATTCTACACACAAAGGCCAGGGTGATGCCAGTGTAGAGAAAGCCGTCCTCCATAACTAGATGGGGTAGGGAGCAGCAGGCGGAGAAATCCCTGGGTGATCCTTGTCCTGAAGTTTCGGAGTACCTGACAGTGTGTTCTTAAAACTACTCTTCAGATGCCAAGTTTTAAATTAATACTGCTCTCTTAATATTTGATTGACTGTGATATGGCTAAAATGTATACTTTGGATATCTATATTACAGAGTTTAGGCATGCTAAAATGGCAACACCTTCGCTTCACAATGTAGCGGTCTCAGTAAATCTTGTCTGATTAAAAAGATGTTTGAATGTCCCCATACCTCTTCCCTCACCACTAACTTTTGAGTCCTTGTTTTTAGCCTTTCTTTGCTCATTTGTGTTTTTAGCCCTTTTTTTGCTCATTTCTTTATACAGTAAATGTGCAGTCAAAACATCCACAGATAAACACCTTAGAAATTATCCTTTATAAAACCTTTCTGAGGTTAGGACTTTACAGACATTCAGGGGTAAATGAACTTAAGCCCACAATGAAACTAAAATGTTTCAAATTTAAAAAGATGGTATGATTTAAAATCCATGTTTCCCATCAGCCTATTTCTTTGTCCCGGATGTTTGGTACATTTACAGTTAAATCTCATGCACTGAATTAAGTGTTTTGGAGCAGACCTGAATGGACTTGCCACATGCTTTCTTAGGAGTTGTTCAGTCCATGCATGTTAAAGGTCCTACTGGGAGGGGGGAAAAGTCTATATTTTTGAGGAAATATCAGATTCTACTGTGTTGACAGCTGAGATACAGTCCTCTAAAGCAATTCTGGCAAATTAACAACCTAGAGAAAATCATATTTCCACATTTTGTCATTCAATCAAACGCTTTGCTGAAATCATTTATAGGCGATAGACAGACACACATTAATTTTATTCACAAATCAGGAAATTCTGTTTTCTTTGTCTACTTCCTAATTAAGTTATTCATGAATTTCATGGGTTTTTATTTAATTAAATCATGTGAAATAACTTGACTGATATGAAAAGCAAATCTCTAGTGTTAGAGATTATAGAAGTTTGACAACAGTAGGCAAGGAAAAATGTTTTCTTTATATGTGTGGTACAGAATCTGTTTGAAGGCACTCCCTAAATAAATATAGCAAATACTCTTCTTCAGCTGTTTGCTATAACTCTGTTTTGATTTAAATGCTTCGAAGGTTGACATTGTTTATGAGGACCTCTCTCATCTAAGGGTTATCCGAAGCTATTTTAGTCACATCCACGTCAATTTTTTTTTTTTCAAGATCCGAGGAGGCAAGCTCATGATAACGTACACCCGTAAGATCGATGCTGGCAAATACGTCTGTGTTGGCACCAACATGGTCGGGGAACGCGAGAGCGAAGTAGCTGAGCTAACTGTTTTGGGTAAGTGTGATTTTACCTCATCTGCTTACTCAGACGTGTGCCTCGTGATTATCCTGTGGCTTTATAAAAGGGAGGAGGAGGTGAGTTATCAAAGAATAAATGTTCTTTATACAAATGAGGAGGGGAATATAGGTCCAATACTATCTGGGTGCAAGAGAAAGAGGGGAATCAATGACGTGGCCCAAGATAAAATGGCCTGGAGTGTGGCAGAAGAGCTAAGAGGAGAAGGTCAGCACAGACAGGTTCCTAGAAGAAGGGGCCTCTGGGGAATAATTTCCTACATAACGTTTTAAATTATATATCTGTTCTTAATTAACATCTAAAATGATTTTCTGCTGATGCCTCTTTTATTTGGAGACTATTCTTTCTAATTTTAGAGAGACCATCATTTGTGAAGAGACCTAGTAATTTGGCAGTAACTGTGGATGACAGTGCTGAATTTAAATGCGAGGCGCGAGGAGACCCTGTGCCTACGGTGAGGTGGAGGAAGGACGATGGCGAGCTGCCTAAATCCAGGTATTCGAGAGTGTTAAGGGTAGGATTGGACAGACCTTAGGTACTGCGACACTGTTCTTCACCTCCAGTGGGACAACTTACAGATTTTACTATGATAATGTGAGAGGAATGAGCATTCATTGGAAAGTATTCTTCCAAGCTTGAATTTTGCTCTCTTGGACTAGAGACACATGGTGTGATACTTGGTCTCATCCTGGGCAGCAGCATAGAGTCACAGCTCCCATTCACCCAAGTAATCAGGAAGAAAAACAACCAGTATCCTACAGCACACCATTTTGCTAAGCTAACACTTTTAGTAGGCTGAAGCATGAGATACACTTAAATTTTTTTTTTTTAATTTTACTTATTTGATACAGGGTCTCGCTATGCAGCTCAAACTCTTAGTGATCTTCCTGTCTCAGCCTCCCCAGCTCTTGGATTACAGGCATTGGATTATACCTAGCATGCCTCTTTTCAGTGGCTGGTCCGGCATGCCCTGAGTGGCATGGCATGGCATGTGGTACCAGGGATTGAGCCCCCGTTCTTGTGCTTGCCAGACAAGCATTTAGGTATCTCCCCAGCTATCTCCCCAGCTCCTGACATGTATTTTTGACTTATAATGCCTTCAATTTATAAGGGTTTTTTTCAGGACATACCCAGAAGCCGTAGAGCTTCCATATATACCGTGATCAGGGGACCAGGTAGGACACCAGAGCTAATCTAAGTGAGGAGATTGCTGTGTTTTCTAAGTTTATAGAAGGACCATATTTTCTTGATCCTGCCTTGCCCAGGAAACCCTTGTGAAAGGTGAGATTTCTTACACATAGTTTTCTTCTCAAACAAATCACAAGCAAAACAAAATTCTTACATGAGGCTATTAGGAAAAAGAAGATCGGCACAACCATGAAGACGTAACTGTGAGCCAATTCAAATCTTGGGAAAAGGGATCAGAGTTCCTTGTTCTCTGTTAAGTCTTACACTGACTGGGAGCAGAAACAGAGTAATTAGAGGGCCACAGGGAAAGAGGCAAGAGAATACACAGGTGCTGTGTGTAGTCTGTGCTCCCCGTGGTACCTGCTCCTTCAGCAAGCATGCTCTCAGTTTCTTCTGTGTGTGGGAACTGGGCCACTGGCATGCACTTAGCTCCTGTCCTTACGGGCAGGTCATTACAGAGCAACACTGTCACGGTTTTCTTTGACCAGATAAAGGTAGCCAAGTAGAAGGGAGTGTGCAAAGGGACATGACACATAAATAATATTTGAGAAAAATGCATCGGCTTAATAATCAAAAAAGAGTTAGTGTTCTGGTGGAGGTCATTACAGCATAGCTACAGATATGAAAAGGAACATCCCGTCTTTTGAAGGACAGGGTTTTGTATGGCGTCTGCATAACCTGTGCCATAAGAAGCAATATGGTATAAGATTAGAAATTGGAGCTGCGTCACCAGCAGGCTTGTGTAGGGAAGTATTATGAGTGTTACTGGCTGACAATGTTGAGCAAAGTGAGATTAGTATTAGCAGTTGCTTTCCTTTTTTTGTTTTTAGAAAAAATAATTTTGTTGTCACTCTGGATGTCACGTTACGATGAGGAGATGCCAGTAGTGGGGACACTTGGCTGCCCTTGCAGAGATAAAAATGTAAATTTATTATTGTCTCAAAAATAAAATAAAAATTTAAAAGAGATTAGCAACAATAAGTAACATAAGACACAACTACAGTAACACCTTAAATAATGTTATTTAAATCTTTTATAAAAAGATGTAAAGCGCTTGACCTGGAGATGAGGGGGATATAGAGCTCCAGAGTGGAGAGAAATTTCTGGGACTACATTGACAAGTTTCATGAATTTGTTGGAATGTGGAGGGTCAATGGAGGGAGACAGAAAATTTGTTGGAAAAGGAGTGTGAATGGCTGAGGGAAAGGCCAGAAGGTGTTATTAAAACATATTAAATATTAGTTGCCTGTCAGGGATGAGACCCCACTATTAGTTATAAACGTGAATGTGGAACTTAGAGGAAATACTGTTGGAAGTCTTTGTGTTTTGAATCAATATATAAGTCACGTGTGTAGACACCATAACTGAGGGAGATCAGGTAGAGGAAAAAAGGGAGCTAAAGGGAAAATTCAAGAGAAACCCAATGTTTAAGGGTAGGGCAGATAAGATGAGGCAAGTGAACCCTTAAGGACACCATCAGCTCAGACATCTGCTCTGGCCCTACTCTAGTTGAAGATAGTACTCAAGTGACATTGCCTTCTACTGTGACAGCTTCCACATCTATAAAAGGAACATAAGAGTTCATAAACTTCTTGTACAACTTTGAAAAGTTTTATATCATAACGTTTTAAGATGGGAAGAATTTATTTTATTTTAATGTATTTAGTACAGGGCCTACAGGGTCTCACTAAATAGATTGGACTCATAGCAATCCTCCTGTTTTCAGCCTCCTAAGTGCTGGGATTACCGGCGCACACCACCACACCCAGTCTCAGTCACTTTCTCAATGTGCTGTGGGGGTGAGGCCAGCACAGCAAGCTGAGGATTGAACCTAGTCCTTTTGTCTGCTTAAGCAGGCACTTTAACCCACTGAGCTATCTGACTGGCTCAAGACTGGGGAAGAATTTAATTAACAATGTCATTGTATTTTAGTGTGAAACAGTAGCTTGAGAAAAGGAAGAAAAAATACCAAGTTCATCTAAAAGTCTCCTGCTGGAAAGTGGCTTAATCTGTTAGCTTATAGACAATGAAAACAAGACGCGCATGTAGATGAATCCCATATTTTATACTTTTAAGTTTTCTGAAGTGCTTGTTGTATTGATTTAAAGCCTAGATATGTATGCGTTGGAATGTAATCTTTCTAGAATGATCTTATTTAATGTTCTCTCTTTTGTGATGCTGTTAGATATGAAATACGAGATGACCATACCTTGAAAATTCGGAAGGTGACAGCTGGTGACATGGGATCTTATACTTGTGTTGCGGAGAACATGGTTGGAAAGGCTGAAGCATCAGCTACTCTGACTGTCCAAGGTAGGCACTGGGGAGTTGCTTGCCGTGCTGTGCTTCATGGAGCATGTTCATGTTTGGAGAAAATATGTGTTACCTGTTTTAGATATAGACTTTAAATATGGCTCTCAATATTTTATGTCAAGCATAGTTGAAGGAAAGTTATCACTTACCTAAGGGCATTCTATACGTATTAAAAACTGAACTAGATTTTCAAAATTTGCAGAGTTCTATCTTGGTCAAAAAAAATTATGCTTCAATCCTTAGGTCTTTAAAAATAGTATCTTTCTAATGTTCTAACCAAAGGACAATTATTACCATGAAATCTTTGTCTTTGGAAGAAACCAAATCTGTTACATCAGATCATGTCTCTTCAAGGATTTGGAAAATTGATAACACGAAGAAGGGAGCATTCTATTTCTCCCCTGAAATGTGAAACCACGTGGAGGAAAGATACTTTGTGATCTTTTTCTATGCAGTGTGTATTGCCTGTGATGTAACAAACATTCAGTATTTGCTGAAAAAAAGAATTTCACTTGTACTTTGCTATTTTTGAGAAAGGCTTGTTATTTGGTGTTACATGAGCCAAAGTAAATATGATAATTTGTATCTACAAGTTTTCTGAAAGTCAGGAATCCTGTTCTGTGCACACACATTTGTGTCACCTCCACTGTATTCATGATCTAGATGTTTTCATCATCTTCACTCCTTTTCTCCTTTCTCTATAATATCTAATGTTAATCTCTATGTGTTATGAGAATTTTTCTTTTTCTTTTTTGCTGATGATGGGTTGTTTATTGTGGATTTTCAGAGGCAGTGACCTTTAAAACATTTTATTGGTGGAAAAAATCTCTATTTTGACAAGGATATATAGTAAATGGGTTTTAGCCATAAGCCACTTAGCTTATTTCTTGGTCTGCCATTAGCAACACTTGGTGCTGTCATCTTTGCTGAATACTGTCTCTTTTGAGGCTATTAAGAAGAAAAAAAAGTGGCTTTTGAGAGAGTGTTTCTACTGTGGGCTTTCTGCAAAAGAGCCTTGTGGGCTTTTTTACACTAGGAAAAAAAAGAATAAAGAATAGTCCCTTCCTGTCTCTAGAGCCATTATGTCTCACTTTGGGGTTTTTAGCTTAACCTCATAAAGACAAAAGGAAGAAAAAGATCAAGAGCAAACATTGAATTTCTAAGGCCTAGACTATGTCTCTTTAATCTAAGTTAGACTTGAACTCTACATGAAGCTAAAAGCATAAGAAAAGAAAACCTCTTTACATTCAGAAAAAGCATAAATTTAAGAGATGTCAAATTCAAGTACAAAAGTCCTCCACAGAGAATGAAATAGCCAAGAAGAACATAATACATGAAAAGGTGGGACTATCTCCTGGCCATTATGACAGGGAGGTTGATTGTCTACCATATTAATGAAATCTGTTTCACTTGTTTAAAGTCTTTTACCTTGGTGTACGCTTTTGCAGTAGCCACTCTACTATATATACAATGGATGGTGAATCAAGGTAGATGTTTCTGTGATCTTAAACTTGGTTTGAAAGGCCATTCAGCCTTAATTTTTTTATGTTAATGCCTTGATCTCTAAGCCTTGATTTCAATAGAAATTTGGTTACAAATGATCAAATCCATAAACTATTTGATAAATATAGATGGCTTCATTTCAACTGTATTTAGTCTTTGATACACTCATGAAAGATCTATATACAGTTGAGTTCAACGTTTTGCTTCATTTTAATATAAAACATGCATAAACCTCACTGGTAAAATGTCTGTTAAATATTTGAATAATATAAACATTATTTTAAGAAAGTAACATGATTTCTAACTGCAAAAGATAACTTGGGGAAAAGAAAACTAAAAACAGCTGAAAAGTTAGGCATTTTTGTTTTGTTTTGAGATAAAATATAGAAAAATAAAGTATTATGAATAAAGTTAATATAAAGGAAACTAGTCAGAAATGAATTTTTTGGTAATAGGAAAACTTGCAAGAGTAAATTCAGTAGCTGTTTGATTTCTGTGTCACATGTCATTCATTATATGACACCTTAGAGATCATATCACCCAAAAATAATCTTTCAGTTAGGGATATAGCTCAGCAGCACAGTGCCTACCTGG
>NW_004524682.1:498413-499174 GCF_000260255.1 Octodon degus
AGATATCCTTAAATATTCCTTTTATATGATTAGTACTTTTCTGGGCTTTTCCAGTTGGTTACTCTTTACTTTGGTTACCACATGTAGCATGAGGTACCTGCTTGGCAATTTATCCATTAAATACTCGTTAAAACTTAAAGTATGAATATTGATTGCAAGGTTATTGGGAGAACCAGCACAAGCCATCCTCAGGGGATCTTGAGTGGCTTTTGGTGGTTTTGCTCCTGGTGTGAAGAATATAATCCATGATTTCAAAACAGAAGAGGTTGGCATTTGCAAAATGTAATGGAAATTCATTGTTAAATTTGCAAACTACCAAGCATGGCCTATGGAGAATCTGATGTGTGAGATCTGGATTAGGACAGTGAAATTTGTGTTTAAAATACAAGGTCACAAATCCCAAGATACAGGCCTGGCTTGATGTACCAAGATGAAAAGTGGAAGGCTTTGTAGATTTTTTTTTAGAGAAGTCAGTAGCATGGAGGCTAGTCACAGTGAATTTGGTGTAATCCTATCTTTCACTACTGTATGACTCAGAATAGATTATCTAAACTTTTTTTAATTTTTCCAAAAATATTTATTTATTTATTTGGTACAGGGTCTCACTACACAGCTCTTTTTTTCCCTGTATTTTAGTGGAGGGTTTATAATGTGTTCAGGGTCTCACTACTAGATCGGACTTACAGGGATTCAGCCTCCCAAGAGCTGGGATTACAGGCATGCGTCACCATGCCCAGTCTTAATTGCTATCTCAGCGCACC
>NW_004524682.1:499663-504347 GCF_000260255.1 Octodon degus
TAAAGAACTGGGGCTGGAGAGATAGCTCGGTAGAATAAGCACCTGCCTGGCAAGCACAGAGTTCTGAGTTCAATCACCAGTATTGCAAAATGCAACCAAACAACAACAAGAATTAATATAGCATGACTGTTCAACAACAGATTATGAAAATTTTTCTCCTATGCCAAAAATTATACTTTTTTAGAAAACCTTTGTTAGCTTTAACAGTGAAAGTATTAAATTTTGCTAGTGTCATGAAAGTTAATGCTAAACTTGTATTGATGCTTTTCAAAATAAGTGGATGAGTTAATAATTATGACTATTTCAGAGTCAATAGATCATATAGTTTGAACTGTGGGATGTTATTTGTCATTGAGAAACATCCAAAAGAGAGTATTTGCCCTCAGTTCTAATTTCTTTACCTGTAAGACTATTTTCCATTTATTTGAGATTCTCAGTTCCTTAGTTTACCACTCCATAAAATAAGAATATTTTATTATAATTTAGATGGTAGTAAGATTGTCCAACTAAATTATTCTCAAAATTTACTTGATTATCATGCAGTTTTTCTTGTTTGGAAGCTTCAATTAATTCCTTTGAAAAATGGATTAAACATTAGGTTGTGCTAGGCATAACAAGCTATCGTGCCCCTGAGTCCTGGGGCCTGCAACATCACGTGTAACCTTAGTTATGTTCTTCAGCAGCAGCAAAATGGCAAAACCAGAAAAGCTGAAATAATTCAAAATGGTGATTACTTAATGTAGAACATTTTATTTTTTTCTAGTGTAAAGGCAAATTCTCAAAAATATTATGATAAATGTGACAGTAGGAAGTTTCAGACCTAAAATGTATTCTTTGTGTCTAACAATATCAAATTATTAAAAGAATCATGATTTTTACATGATGTTTTTTCATGTATTTGGTACAGGGTCTCACTACACAGCTCAGGTTTGTAGTGAACCTCCTGTTTTCAGCCTCCCCATCACTGGAATTAGAGGCGTGCGCCACCATCCCCCGACTTGGCGGCCAGCTCAGTGCACCCAGGGGCAGGGCCGGCACAGCATGTGGAGCTAGGGGTAGAATTCCAGTCCCTGCTCTTGCCTAAGTAGTGAACTTGCCAGTAGCTCCGCTGAGCTATCTCTCCAGCCCCTGATTTCTAGTTCACGTATCAATTTTGATATAATCATTAAACCTTACTGCCAGAATGACATCAAAGTCTCTGCAGTAGTTTGATCTATTGAAGGAAAATAGCATTCATTACACAACCAACAAAAACTGGTGAAGTGATACTGCTTGGTGTAATAATGACAGAAAGTATTTATGTTTAACAATGGTTACTTAGACTACTCAATCAGAGCCCATACTCCATCCGCTTACGGGTATGCAAAAGTTATTACCTATAAATACAAACCATCGTTCTTTTATTTATACTTGATGTCCACCTGTAGCTGCATTATCTTAATATATAACATGTACACACCTCCTCCTCAAGATCATACTCAATAGCAATATTTATTTATTTATTTATTCATTCATTTATTTATTATCCTTTTGAGACAGAGTCTTACTATACAGGTCAGGATGTCCTTGAGCTCACTTTGCCTCCCAGGCTGGTCTCGAACTCACTATGATGCTCTTGCCCTGGCCTCATGAATGCCGGGATTATAGGCATGTGCCACCACTCCCAACCTTAAAAAATCTTTCAAAAGATATCTCTTACCACATTTTTGACTTACTATATTGTTATAATTTGAACTTCAGTGTCTCACCTTGAAAAGCCTTAGGGTTGCTGACCCTGCCTTTGTAGGAAGGGACTGTTTTTTGATCCAGTGCTTCTTGCTCCATCTATAAGGAGAACAAATCTATTGTGGTGTCTACAAAGTTTTAGAAGCTGTGACATACATATAAAATATAAAATCTAACCAAAAAAAGTGTATGCAGAGTGGCTTCCAGCCAACTTTTTAAATAGCGTTTCATTGATCTTCTGAAATCTATGCCTCCCCACTTGGTGTTGAAGAATGGCCACAGATTTGTTTTGTATCATCATCTTATCTTAATCTACCTTAATGCTTGTTTGATGGATCTTAAGATTCTTTTGGAATCAGATAATAATCAGCTAAAATTATTTTTTAATAATTTTATTGAGAAACAAATAGTAATGAGACAGTTTCAAAATGAATTAGTAAGACAGTTTTAAAAATTACTACATTGACTATTGTTGTCTTCTTAGTGGTTATTCATAGTACAAGATGCAGACATGATATCCTGTCCACAAACACTATTAGAACAAATCTTTCTATTCATTGAATTAAGAGAAAGTAGCTGTATATCTATCCTAACTCTTTTGAATATACAAATACAAAATGTTCCTTCATTTGCATCCCCTTTTTTTGTTTAGTCTCATCAGAGATGGGTATTCCATTGCCATTTAAATATTGTAGGTGTGTGAATTCAGCAAAATAATCCAATATAGTCCAGTAGTCCGTAATAGTATTGGGTTATCCACAGGACTGGCAATGTCAGAAGTTGTTGACTTGAGCCTTTTACAGCTCAACATATTAATATGGCTTTACTTTTTATAATTCATTTTTAAACTTTTCTGCTGGATGGTTAAGACTAAGATAAAGCAAGACCTGTATAACAAGAAATGTATCTTTTATCTGACAAAGTCAGTGCTTTTTGCAGAACCAATTTATGGTTAATTTTTCATACTAAGTGCTTTTCTCTTTGATTAAAGGTAGATTTTAAGAAATGCATAGTGGGGCCAAGGAGATAGCTTGGTGGTCCACGTGCCTGCCTGGCAAGTGCAAAGACCTGAGTTGTATCCCCAGTACCACGAGCTGTGCCCGCCCCAGAACCGGGTGTGGTGACACGCGCCTGTCACCCCAGTGCTGGGCAGGCTGACACAGAAGGATCACCAGGAATCTGAACTGTGTAGTAAGACCTTGTATCCAATAGATAAAGGAAGAAAGAAAAAAAGAATAAAGAAAGACATGGTGAATACAGTTTTAAAAGAATTCGAAGAGTAAAAGCAAGTCTATTATATTAGTTCTCATAAAAACACATACATTATTCCTTTCAATAATAATAGCATAGATAGCTTTCAAAATCATTTCATTTTTGAGAAGCATTTGCCTTACCGAAAGGTGCATAGTAAAGCCACATGGGTTTAATTTTGCGTTTTTTAAATTCAGTGTTTTCCTGAGCTTCTAAGATTTCTTATCATTCTGTGCTTCAGTTACTCGTTGCTTAAACAGTCCAAACTAGATGACCTTATTAATCTTTCTTCTGTCTTTGCAGCCTCACAGATAAAGCAGCTCTTATTACTGTCACCATTTTCTTTCTCGAGTACATTTGTGGCTCTATCACCAGGATAATCATGTTCCCATTGCTGCGTCCCATCAGTCATGGGAACCTGAACACAGACTTCCATATTTCCCAAGCATTCCCCTTTCATCTCCCTGAGCTGAACCATTAGGAAAATCTAATCCCAGTTGTGTTCATCACTCCTACAATAGGAACTAAAGGTATTCAGCTCTCGCATTTCCCTTGGGACCTGAGGCCGTGCTACGCAGCCCAGGAAGCTAGGTGCTTCCGGCTCTGTTCACACCCCACTAGACTTTTTGCTAGGCTTCTCACAGGGACAGGTTATTCTTTTGAGATCAAGAAATAGTTGCTTTTCTGACCTTTCTGTAAGTCTGCTTAAAGGAAGGCAGGTGCCAAACATTGCCAAATAAGGAGATGCTCGCTTATCAGGCAAATGGGACTTCCGTGGTATCTCAGCTCCTCTCTTAATAAATGCTTGTCCATTTTTCTTCCCATGATGTGAAATTATTCCATTGTCTCAATTTCATCACTTGTTTTTTGTTTACTGTAAAATATGGTATGAATTATACTGCTTCCTCTTTAAATTTATTGTTGATGTACAATATAATTGTTAAAATGAATCCTCAAAAGGATATGAATTCTGTTCCAGTCTATTCTGCAGGATTGTTACTTTCCCTTTTGCTTCCCATAAGTATTTATGCCAACTGTATAATGAAGGGGCAAAGCACTTGCTCATTAGGATTGATTAGTCAGTGACAGCTGTTGGAAGGCTGAGCCTTAAAGTAGGAGATTGACATGAAATGAGAGAGACACAAAGGCAGAAAAAAGGCCCAGGCTGTCTTTGGCTGACTTAATTGCCACTAATGGGATGTTTCCAGAGCTTCTTTCCTTGCTGCTGGAGAACTAAATGCTTCAAACAAGAAGCTCTGCTGAGATATCATGGGTGTCGCAGTTCATGATTGACCCCTATTTAGTGTCCTAATGCACTAGGACTTGAAGGGTAATTATAACTTTCAGTAAAATGAGAAGTGACTGTCAGAGGTTGGTGTGAGCTTTCAAGTTTCACCCAACCCAAGGTGATAGCACTAATCTGCAGAACGCAGTAGTCCTGCAGGGAGAGTGAGAGCAGAGGAGCAATCTGAAGCTGAGATTCTCATATTCTCCATTCCACCTATTGGGATTGTAAACCGGAGAGACAGCTCCAGTAGGAAACCTGGGGAGAGAGGGGCCATCCTTTTCTCTCGTAGTTGTTCCTTGTCTTATTGCCAATCATTCACCACAAAACTACTTCTTTTACCTTTTAAAAATTTCCTGGGGGCCGGGGAGGTGGCTCAGTGGAATAAGAGCTTCCCTGACAAGTGCAAGGGCCTGAGTTCAA
>NW_004524682.1:504452-505895 GCF_000260255.1 Octodon degus
TTTTTTTTTTTTTTTTCCATTGCTCTAGTTTAGGCTTTTGCCATCCTTTGGCAAAACTGTTACCTAACCAGTTTCCAGCTTATCCCATTCAGTCACTGTCCACAGGAAATTCATCTGTCTGAAGCACATGCCTAGTTAGAGTAGTTCCAGCCATAAAATTTTGCCCTCATTTCCATTTGCCCACAGGAAGACCCAACATCCTGGTGCTTACCTCTTTTATTTTCCTCTAGTGTATTTGTACCTCTTTCATATGTGTACCACCCTGAAGTTTAGTTCTGGGATTTTTGTTATGTTGGCTTCTTGGTCCATGAGGCCACCCGCCCCAGCCTCTCTTCTCTTATGTTGGACTCAGCTAAGGAAGCATTCTCCTGTCTAATCCCCAGTTCAGAAATCACCTCCCTTCCCTGCCGTAGCGTGAGTCATAGTGCAGCCCTCTTAGGCTTAGCATTGCTATCTGCCTCCAGAAAGCTTTGCAGATAACGCTACTGCAGTGCAGGCCAGGGAACCTCGTTTGTGCACTCGTTGAATGCTATTACTGCCCCTGTCACACTGAGACACCTTCCATGCTTATAAATTTCTGAGACCCATACTTTTTATTTTGTCTTAGTCTCATAGCTTTCTGCAGTGAGAGGTTTTAAGCCATGGTCTATAGAGAAACAGAAGCAGTAGAGGGCTGATCCATAGGACAGACGGCCAGCCAGACAAACAGACAGACAGACAGACAGAAAAGGGGGAGATTATTATGAGAATTGACTTACTTGGTTGGGAGACCTGAAAAATCCCACACACTTCCATCTGAAATCTAAAGAACCAGGAATGCAGAAGATGTAATTAGTGCAATATTCCTGGGAACCTGGAGTCTAGCACATGATGACAAAACAAATGTATGTACCAAATCTAGAAGAAAAAGAAAATTTCTTCTTTGTCCCCCTGTTATACTATCCAGGATCTCAAGATCCCTTCCAATAATGGTAGGGGCAAATCTTTTTACTCACTTTTAAAAGTGAGGAAAAGTGTTTTAAATTATAATCTTTTCTGTAAACATACACATTCATGTCTGGTAAAATACCATTTACCACCTATCTGGTAAAATGTTAGCCAATCATGGTGACATGTGTAAGTAACTATCCGTGAATCTTTAGTGTTCTTACAATGTTTTCTACCTGAGTCACTCTAGTACTAATTGTGCTACACATCAGCTGAGTAAGTCCCTCCTCGTCTTCCCTGAGTTTCACTGTTCTCATCTATTTTAAAAAATGAACATGCAATTAAGATAAATGATAGTGAGCTAGCAGAAAGATAAATAATACTTCACATAGTTTGTACACAATAATTTTATTTACTAAAATTAATTTTCATAAATGTGAATTGTAGAATAGGAAGTTCTAATTTCATTGCTGATTATGTTTTTCACCAGCCTCCACATGGCTGACACTGACAAAG
>NW_004524682.1:506662-507956 GCF_000260255.1 Octodon degus
CACTTGATTTTGAAAGCTGACTGTGCAGATTATTAAATTTGTGGCTCTCCAATTTCTCCTCAGGAACATGAGGGTGGAAGCGTTTCTCTCATAGGATAGCTGTAGAGATTAATGAGCTGACAAACATGAAATGCTTAGCAGGTTGTGTGAAGCATTTAAATTGTCATTGCGTTGATGTCCCTTGTATGTGTCAGAATCATTATTTATCTGCCTTTGGTGGCCTTAGTTGCCTATCCCTAGCTACATGAAAGTATTAAGCTAAGAGTCATGTGTGCATCTACTAAAATGTTTTACATAGACATAATAAAGACTTCTCAGTGACTATCAAAACTTTTGTCACTGTACTTAAAAATGTCAAATTTATTCTAGTTGACTTAAGCAACAGTGGATGTCTTGCTTAGAAATATATTTTTCTATTGAAAAATTTCTATTTCTACATATCTGATATCCATTTCAGACCTAAGATAGTTTTAATATTTTATTAATAAATATTGGTCATTAATACATTCCTAATTAATAGGTTTTTCTTTGACATTTAACATAATTATATTTCTTCCTCTGCTAGGTTTCTTGATTGACAAAAGGAATAATACTGAATCCTTTTTACTATTTATTTGAGAAATATAATCTATATAGTAGAAAATTGAATAAGCTGAAGATAAAAATGTAGTAAACATCCCCATCTGAAGACGTGAAAATAAAAAAAATTTATTGAACACATATAGCCTTTTTTCTTATAATTATTCACCAATAAAACAATGCAGCAGTTATTTACATACATATCATACTAGTTTTATTTCATACTAGTTTTGACAAGTAATCTAGAGGTGCTGTATATTATAGGGTAAGATATCCATGTACCATATACAAGTATCAACACATTTCATGTAGAGAATTTGAGAGTTTGTGAATTTTCGTTCTAGAGTGGTTCTTGAGCCAGTTCTCACAGACACTGAGGAGCAGTGGCCACTTGACTAGATGGCTCTTAGTAATAACCACCATATAATTTATTCCTGATAAATGGATCAGAAGACACAATCCATCAAAGTAAATATGCACCTATCCACTGAAACCTTTTCTAACATGAGAAATAAAAAACTTTAAAAATAATCAAGATTGGCCAAAGAGGAAAGTGATCAATGATGTAGAGTGTACCTAAGGAGAATCACATGGAGAGAAAACATTCTCTCAGGCTTTCCCAGAGAGCACACTGGCCAAGCAATGGCCATGACTCATCCACATGGCTGACACTGACAAAGGTTCTACAATCTGAGGTACAGGATCTCAAGATAAA
>NW_004524682.1:508346-536023 GCF_000260255.1 Octodon degus
CATCTTGTACAGCAATTAACCACTAGGAATAATGTATGCAATGTGTTAATTATTGAAATTGCCCTACCAATTTGATTTGAAACTGTCTCATTGCTATTTGTTTATCAATAAAATTATGGAAAAAAATCAAGATTCTTATAAATGTATAAAGTGTCATATACTATGTGCATATGTCACTTTTTAAATGGACCACTAGATCATATGAGAAGATGAAACTAAAATGTGCAGAATTTAAACAAAAATAAAATAATATACCTTCCTGTGTACATTTTGCTGTCAGTTGTAGGAGATAAACTTTAAGAAAAACTTGCATTATTAAACAAACTCTAGGAGAAAACCCACTTGGTAAATTTGTGATTTCAGTAAGTGCATTCACTATGTATTACTTTCCAACAGCTCATGCATTAGATTTTTGTGTGAGTCACAGGACTCATAGTGCTTGTATAATATCTAGGTATGTAAGACATAATAAAAAAAAAGACCACTGAGCCCTTCAGTTCTAATTTTTTTCTTTCTTTGATGTAGACTTCATTCAAATCAGTTGTTGGAACAGTTTCCTTAAATTGCTGATTTCAGAAAACCTGGCACTATAATAGTGCATTGTTTCTGGCCATTAATGTGGTTATTTGAGTCAAAGCCAAAACTAATAGTGTCCAGAGGCCTTTTTGCAGGTTCAAGTTAGGTTTACTATAATCCAAGATCTTGGTTAAAAACTGTGAGTTCATCAACATTTTGATGAAACACATACTATATTCGAGGCCTCCAAAGCTTTACTTGATGTGTGTGATGCTTTTACCAGACTCTGACAAGATGTAACAGATTGGTCCTTCGGGGAGTGATTCTTAATGACATATGGCTGTGATCCACGGAGGTCCAGGGAGGCCAGCATGCTGTAGTAAACACTGCTTGAAAAGGCAGAGGAGATATGTATGTAACAATGTTTGTCTATCTGCGTTTACCACCTCTTGTATATATTGCAAAATTTTTTTTTGGTCTGTTGGTTTTAATGAAGTCTATTGGCACAGTTTAGCTATTCATAGTGATCACAGTCAGCACAGGGAATTTGTACCTGTACACGATATATCTTGACTCTTCATTTTCCCATTTCCCTGATACTGAATTTAGGAGTATTAGTCCACATGTCACACTTGGGGAGTTTTCTGTGCATTTATTGTCTTTCTCTTTTATTCTTTGTTTTGTATTTAAAATAATGATGTAAGCAACACAACTGATTTCCTGTGCAGACGAGATATAAAAGAAGCCATCTCTGTGAGCACAGCTAAACACAGTGTAGAATAAGTGAGGTAGAAAGAGGGTTTTTGTTGGGGGGGAGGAGAGTATCTTTTTCCTAAATCTCTAAGTTTTCAATTTCTTTCTATTGTCTGAATAGTAGAGTTATCGTGAAGAACCAGAATTTGAACCAGAACTTGCATTAAACAAACTCTGGGAGAAGGAAAACCCACTTTGTAAATTTGCAATTTCAATAAGTGGGGTTCATTATGTTTTACTTTCTAACAGCTCATGACATCTTTGCGTGTGTCCCATGAATTTATAGCACTTTGCAGTAAAGCAGGAAAAAAGTGTTATTTACTTTCAGTTCTACTCACAGATCCTGTGTAGCATTGAAGGAAGTGAACTTTTAATTTTAAAAAGATTTTCAGGGCTGGTTCAGTGGAATAAGTGTTTCCCTGGCAAGCACAAGGGACTGAGTTCAAGTTCTGGTTCTGGAAAAAAAATTCATTAAACTTTGAAAAAACTTTTTAAAATTCAACTGATATCTAGGGATTAGAAGGAAAGGAGGTTGGTGATTCTAAAAGGAAAACGCCACCCAAAAGACTATATATGCTGGAACATTCAAAATAGTATTGCCAGTGCCCCTGGCCAAGGGTCTAAATGAAGCCCCAGCACAGAACCTGCAAGACTGGGATTTCAGGGAAGAGCTCCCTCCTCCCACGGGTCCCACCCAGCTGTGTAATAGGGTGCTGGGTGCCACTCTTGCTGTTCTTTGCTTTGTTTTTGCTTTTGTTTGGTTTGACTGAAACCCGGAAGCACTTAAATTTTTAATTCTTTGTTATTTTCTCCTCCAAGAGGACTAGGTAAAGAACTTCTAGTGTTCTTACAGATTAAAGAAAAAAATACCATTTTAATACTAATATTTGCTGAAGATGTTACATTCTCTTTGATTCCCTTCATTCATGAATTGAAGTCTTGGATCGTTTTGAGTTCGCAGATGCCAATATAAATCTGAAAACTAATCAAAAGAAGCAGCATTCCCCAAATGGGCTTGCTGCAGTGAATTTCAAACACTTTCTTAATGTATGTGCCAAGCAAATATTTGAGAAAATATGTAGGGCAGTGAGGGACAAGAAATAATTGATACATGAGATAATTCCCTGACAAGCAATCACACAGCGCCGCTCTAGCAAATAACCTACCGCAGGCATTATGCCCTGTGCTTCACCATGACCTGTTCATCTACATAACAACACGGGTAAGGTTTTCTCCAGGCCCAGTGTAACTGAGCAGCTGCTTTTAGCAAATGACATTCTCAAATAAAGGTGTCAGCATAGAAATATGTGATTGAGTTGTGTGGATCTATACAATGTGAATTAGCCTGAGACTGAAATTTGGGGAGGTAATTTTGTTTTTGGGCTTTAATCATAGGCAGATAACTCATTTTAAAATGTTAGACTATTTACTGACAATAAGTTTACATAAATTGCATTTATTTTGTGAAATTGGGTATTTTTTTTACTATTTCCTTTTTCTACTATTTACCTTTTTTGCTATTTCCCATTTATTTTTTATTAGTACACTTGCCAGTCATAACAATTGCATTCATCATGAGGAATTTACAGCTTTACGTAATATATTTTAATTCTTCTTTTTTCCATTTCCCCACCCACCCCTTTATCCCCACTTTCTCTATTTATATGAGGTCAGTTTCCATTTTTCCCTTCCATTCTCTTCTTTTTAGTTTCCTTTCCCTTCCTTCCTTTTCCCTCTCCTTATGTTCCTTTTCCCAGTATCTACCCTCCAGTATGCTCCTTAGTTGCCCATAGCTCGCTCTTTCTTTTCTCTTTCTTTCTTTCTTTCTTTCTTTCTTTCTTTCTTTCTTTCTTTCTTTCTTTCTTTCTTTCTTTCTTTCTTCCTTTCTTCCTTCCTTCCTTCCTTCCTTTCTTCCTTCCTTCTTTCTTTTCTTTTCTTTTCTTTTCTTTTCTTTTCTTTTCTTTTCTTTTCTTTTCTTCAGTACTGTGACTCGAACTCAGGACCTTTTTGTGCTTACCAGGAAGGCACTTATGCTGCTGAGCTATATCCCTGGCCCTACCCATTTCTCTTCTCACACAAAATAAGCAATGCAATATTTAAACGTGTGTGTCTACATTATTTCATTTAAATGCTCTCAAGATCCATCATTTATCTAAATATGTCTGAAGTTTTTCCTTTATGGAAAAGTAGCACTCCACTGTCTAAAAGTATGACATTTTGTCTTTATCCATTCATCTGTTGGTGAGTGTATATGTTGTTTGCTAGATTTAACTTTTATAAATTTTGTTTCTGTAAACATATATCACAGTGGTGTGATTCTTTTAACACTTTTGGAAACATACCTAAGAGAATAGCTGGATCAACTAAACCTCTTGTTTTAGTTATTTATGAATCTTCCTATTGATTTCCGTAGTAGTTGCATGAATTTGCACTCCCACCAACAACAGAGAAGGGTTCATTTTTCCCCACCATCTTACAATATAAATATTGACTGATTTCTTTCTGGAGATAAATGCAATCTCAGTGTTGTTTTCATTTTATTTCCCAAATAACCAGTGATGCTGAATTTTTTTGTTGTTGTTTATCTATTTGCTGTTTATACTTCTTCATCTGAGTAGTGTCTGTTCATTTTGAATGTCCACTCTGGGTTGGGTGTTTAAATTTGGTGAGGTCTGATTACCTTGAGTGTTTTATATATTCTAGATATTAGTTCTTTGTCTGAGCAATTGTGGCAAATTTCTTTCCCACTCTTGTGACTTGTCTCTTTACTCTGTTGATATATTTTCTTGATGTGCAAAAGCTTTTGAAATTGATACGATCCCTGTTGTTGATTTCCTGTAAGATCAAGGTTTTGTTCATAATGTCTTTGCCTACACCTACGTATTCAAGAGTTTTACCTGTTCTATCCCCTAGCAGATTGTTTCTGTTGTAATATTTAGATATTTGATCCATTTAAATGTTAGTTTAGTGCATCTGCCTGATGGGTCTGGTTTGGTCTTTGGCCTATGGGAACCCCATTTTTAGCACTATTTATTGAAGAAGTTCTCTTTTTTCTGGTGACCATGTTTGGCACTTTTGTCAAAGATAAGTTAGCTGAGTGTACTTAGAGTTGTTTCTACATCTTCTGTTCTGTTCCATTGATCCTCAGGTCTGCTTTTTGTTTGTTTTGCCAACAACATAGTGTTTTTTATCAGTGTAATTTGGCAGTTTAACTTCATATCACAGATTGTAATGCCTTGGTCTTTTTGCTAAGAATTGTTTTTGATATTATAGATTTGTTCTGGTTCCATATGGATTTGGGGATTGTTTTCTCTAGTTTTGTGAGGAATACAATTGGTCTTTTGGGCTAGCCAAATAGCTCAGTGAATTAAAGCACCTGCAAGCAGGTGCAGGGGTCAGGGGCTTGATCCCCAGGCCTGCCGTGCTGACTCTGCCCCTGGGGTGCTCTGAGACCCCAACTGAGACTGGGAATGGTGGCATACCCCAGCTCTTGGGAGGCGGTAGACAGGTGGATCACTATGAGTCCGAGCTGGTAGTGAGACCCTGAACACCCTGTAGACCCTTCCCTAAAATACAAAATAAATAAATAAATAATTAAATACAATTGGTCTTTTAAATATTTTTTAAAAAAGCAAAAGAGAAATATTTAAAAAACCAGCATTTTAAATGATACAAAATTTCAGTAAACAAAGTAATAGGAATTCAACAATGGTTGCTGTATTATATGATGCTACCTTCTAATTAGTCTTTCACATTACCAGGTATAAATATGTAAGATTCATTTAAAACAGAAACAAATAGCAGTAACAACGAAGTTATAAGAAATTCAAAACAGGAAAAAAAAAAACAGAGTAAAATGAAAATAAATTCAAGCATTAACTGCTCCTTTCAAAAGATCAGCCAAATTGAAACACAATTATACATATCTACCCAACCATCTTTTTCCCTTCTTACATTGTCCTTTTCCTCATCCCAGTTTTTCCTTCCCATTGAACAATTTCTTTCCCTTTCACAGCATCTGTTGTACCTTCTATATATTCATTACTCTTCAAAGTTTTCTTACTAGCGAAATACAATGTTTGCATGTGCAGATCTAATATATTTCACTTAACAATATAGCCTCTAGCTGCATCCATTTATCTACAAAAGCCTCAATTTTATCTTTTTATAGATGAATAGTACTCTGCTGTATAAAAATACCATATCATTTGAAATTTTATTTATTAATTTATTATTATTATTTTGTATTTAGGACAGGGTGTACAGGGTCTCACTGCATAGATTGGACTCGTAGTGAGCCCCCTGTTTACAGAATGCCATATACTTTTTATCTATTCTTCAGTTGATGGGCATTTGGGCTGTTTCCAAAATCTATGATGAATTATGCTGCTATAAACATGGGTGCACATGTATCACTGTGGTATGATGATTTTAGTTCTTTTGAAAATAATACCTAGGAGGGGAATAGCTGGCTTGAATGGGACCTCCAATATTTGCCTTTTGAGGAATCTCCATACTGATTTCCATAATGGTTGTACCAATCTGCATTTCCACTGACAGTGGAGAAGGGTTCCTTTTTTCCAGAGCCTCGTTAGAATTTGTTATTGGCTGACTTTCTGATGATAGCCATTCTTTCTGGCACAAGATGATATCTCAGCATTGTTTTAATTGGCATCTCTTCAATGAAACCATTGGTCTTTTAATTTCAATGACAGTACTCTTCTATTACAGTTTTGGAAATACAGGCATTTTTCACTATATTGATTCTACCTATTCAAAAATGAGATATCCTTCTATTTTGTGATACCCTCTTTAATCTCATTTTTCAGAGTACTGTAGTTTTTAATGCAAAGACCTTTCGCTTCCTTTCTCAGATTGATTTTTAGGTGCTTCATTTTTCTTGGTTTAGCCGCAAGAGGTGTTGCTTTCCTTGTTTTCTATCTCAGTGGCTTTGTTATTTATGTAAAGGAGTTCTATTAATTTTTGAGTGTGAACTTTTAGTACAGGGTCTCTCTCCACAGACAGACTTGTAGTGATCCTTCTGTTTTTAGCCACCAAGTGCTAAAATTACAGGTGTGCCCCATCATTCCCAGTCTCAATCACTGCCTCAGCGTGCCCCGAGGGTGAAGACAGCATGAGGCATTTGCGATTGAACCCCGGTCCCTGTACCCTGCTTAAGCAGGCACTGTAGTCTGCTGAGCTATCTGGCTGGCCCCCTTGAACATGAACCTTGTATTCTCCTGCACTACTGAATTTGGTTATTATTTCTAGAAAGCTTTTGGTGAGTTTTTGAACTCTTCTATGTAGAATATCATGTCATTCACAAACAATAATTTAACTTTTCATTTTTCTCTCTATTAATATTCTTTTTATTTCTTTCTCATCTAACTGCTCTGGCTGATGTTTCCAGAATTACACTGAAAAGGCTTGCTGATAATGAGCAACCTTGTCTTGTTCCTGATTTTAGGATGAGAGCTTTCAGTGTTTGAATATTTAATGTGATGTTGGCTGTTGGTTTGTCACAAATAGCTTTTATCAGATTTTTATAAAGACATATTCCAATTTCTGTAGGGCTTTTTATCATGAATGTGTGTTGGACTTTGTTGGGTGCTTCTTTGCACCTACTGAGATGACCGTGTAGTTTTTGGGCTTGGTTCTATTAATGCAGTATACTGCGTTTCCTTATTTGTGTATGGTGAGCCGTCTATGTACCCTTGAGATGGGGCCTAGGGACTTGGCTCAGAGGTAGAATGCTTGCCAAAAAATATACCTCCCCTAAAAACAATTCAACCAAAAAATTACAGTAAAAATAAAAAAGACCAAAAACAGACAAGGTACCTGTATCCTTAAGATGAATCATATTAAGTCATGATGTATAATCATTTGTATGATTTGCTGCATTCTTCTTCCCAATACTTACTGAGGATTTCTGCATCTTTGTTCATGAAAGTGACTGGCCTGTAGTTTTCTTTTTTGATTGGGTCCTTCTCTGCTTTTGGTAGCAGTGTAATGCCCACTTCAAGGAATGGCTTTGGATGGATTGGTTCTCTTTCCATTTTGTTACCAAGATTGAGGAGTAGTGGGATTAAATCTTCTCTAAAGTCCTTGTAGACTATAGCAGTGAATCCTTCAAGACCTGGACCTTTTTGAGGGGGTAGTTTTTTGTCTTAGTTTTTTAAATTTGATTTACTGATATTAGACTATTTAGAATGTGTATGTCTTCTTGACTGGACTTTGGAAATTTATAGATATCAAAGAATGTATACATTAATTCTAAAGTTTCCATCTTATTACACTATAGGTTCTCAAAGTTAGTACTGTTGATCTTCTGGATTTCCACAGGACCCCTTGTGATTTCACCCTTTTCATTTCTCATTGTATGGACTTGGGTCTTTTCTTTCCTTGTTTCTATAAGTGTGGCTAAGCATTGCCTGCTTTATTCCATCATTCAAAGGACTTACTTATGGATTTTTGCTTGTTTACATTGTTTTCTTAGTCTCAATCACATTAATTTCCACTCTTGTCTATATAATTTCTTTTCATGCATAAGTTTTGGATTTAACTTGCTCTTCTTTTCAAGAACCTTGAGGTTAAACATTAGCTGTTAGTTTGTGTTTGCTTAGTGTTTTTGATGTGAGAATTCACTGGTATAAACTTCTCTTATATGAAGTTTCTCACTGAATTCATAAGGTCTAAATATAATATCAGCATTATTGCTTCATTGTAGAAATTGTTCAATTTCTTCTTTAATTACATTTCTGACCCATTTGTTGTTCACAAGGGTATTATTTAACTCCCATATGTTTACATAGTTTTTGTGGTTTCTCTTGCCATTTATTTTCAATTTCATTGCACTATGATCTGATTATATTCATGGAGTAATTTCAGTTCTTCTGGGTTTACTTAAGCATGTTCCATAAGTTAGTATGTGAGGTATTGTTGAGAAAAATGCATTACTGAGAGAAATGTGTATCCTGTTGTTGGCTGGAACACTGCAGATATCTATTAAGACCATTTGTTCAGATGCTTGGTTCAACTCTTAAACTACTTTGTTGAATTTTTGTAGAGCTGATCTATTTGTGACACTGGGGATTTGAGTTCCTCCATTATGATTGTGTTAGTGCACCTTTGATATTTCATATCCATTAATATATATATATATATATATATATATAGTGGTGGCAGTAATTGGTGCGTATATACTATAATCCTTACATATTCCTCTTGATTATTCCCTTCACAAGTATGCAAGGGCCAAGGAGATGGCTCAGTGGAATAAACACTTTCCTGGCAAGTGCAAGGGCCTGAGTTCAATCCCTGGTTCTTCCAAAAACAAAAAATAAAATAAAAAAGCATGACAAGTATGCAGTAACTTTCTTTGTTTATTATAAGCTATTTAAATCCATTTTGTCTTAGTACAGCTACTTTTTCATGTGTCCAAGTTCCTGTTGAATGAAGTATTGTTTTATATTCTTTGACATTTATTATGTGAATTTCTCTTTCTGTTAAATGCATTTTTAAAAAGATTTACTTATTTATTTGGTACAGGGTCTTGCTATGCAGCTCAGGCTCATAGTGATCATTCTGTCCGGGCCTCCCCAGTGCTGGGATTCCAGGCTTGAGAATCACATCTAATTTCAGTGGTCAGCATCATACAGTGGCCAGCATGGTGTGCAGTACTGCGGATCCTTGAGCTTTCCATGAAGGCACTTAGACTGCCAAATTATCTCTCTGGCCCCTAAATATATTTTTGTATGCAACATATTGTTGAATCTTGATCCAATCTGCCAATCTGATTTTGATTGGCAAGTTGGGACCATCCATGTTGATAGTTACAGCTCATGTGTTTTGATATATTCTTGTTATTATATTATGTTCTTCTCATTTGTTCTTTTCTTTCCCTTCTCTGTAATCATTTCCCTTGCCTGGTAGACTCATTCTATCCAAATTCTTGACATTGTTATCTTCATGGAATCTTTCTAGAATATTCTTCAGTACTTTTTGAAGTGCTAGGTTTTATCTTAGTTCATGAATTTCTTTAGATGTTCTTTATCATGGAATTATCTTATTTCTCCATCAATTTTGAAAGATAATTTTGCAGGGTACATCAATCGGGGTTGGAGGTTGTTTTCTTTTAAGGCTTAAAATACTTCACCCACAGCTTTCCATGTTAAGAACTTGTGCTGTGAAATCTATAGTTCTGATGGGATTTTCCTTATATGTGATTAGTTTCTTCATTTTAATAGCTTTTAATATCTTGTTTTGGTGCTGACTTTCTGAAGTCTTGACTGCCATATGTGTTGGCATAGATTTTTTTCTGATTACAAGTTATTTGGAATTTTATATGCCTCACTTAACTGTATGTCGAAGTGTTTTTTCCATGCTTCAGATGTTTTCTTCTGCTACTTCTGTGTACAGATTTTTATGCCTTTCCTGCTTTCATTATTTTAATTGATTCCAATTAATCTTCACTAGTCTTCTTTGTCTAGACGTTGTTGGATTGACATTTTATTGTTCCTTTGTTTTCTAACAAATTAATTACTTGGTCACCAACCACAACCCTGTCTCCTAAAGTTCTGATGTTCTATTTTCACATTGTCTATGCTTCTGATACTTTCAATAGAACATTTAATCTGAATTCCTATTAGATCCTATTTTATAGTAGCCAGGTCTTTTCTATGTTAGGCATTCTTTGTTCCCATGTTTTTCCTGAGCTGTTATAATTTTTAATCTGTATCTATGCTAGATTTACTGTTTTCTTAATTGTGATCATCCCCTTAATAATCTGTATAAGTATTTCTGCTTTGAATTTGTCAAGAATCTTATTAATCTACTTTATCAATTTTGATTTCTGAAAACTCATCTTAGTATCTTTTGGTTTTTTTCAACCCGAGTGGCTCCTGAATCGATTTAGGAGAAATTAGACATTTTGAGGTGCAGCTCGTTTCAGTGATTTTATCATTGTCCATACTTGGCTATTGTTGTTTATTTTTGTTTTCTTTATTTAAACTTGTAAATTCCTTATAGTAGGTAGCTTTATTAGAGTGGTGAGTCAATTCACAAACTGAATCATTTCCATAATTCTTCTTGCAATGGAATTGGATGAGAATCTAATCAAATTTTCCCATAAAGTCAACATTGAAGCTGAGCATTAAATTTAATTCAGTTCTCATCCAATTTGGTTTGTGACCAGAATTGTGTTAAGAATTAAGTTTATAAACTGAGGTACCACTGTACTAGTATCAAGACCTTTTTAGGTAATGACTATTTTTCAGAGATGACTTTAGGGTAGGCCTGGCTTTTGGGCTCTGAGTCCATTCCAGGATCCTACCTCTTTTGCTTATTAGAAAAGAAAGGTTTCAGCTGTGTGCCTAGCAACCAGTTCTTTCATATTCGACTGTAGTATTGTTTATGACAGCCAGACAAGCTAGGTACTGGTGTACAAGGAAGATCAATGGAAAAACATGGAGTGCTTCAGTATTTGCATGTTACATTGTTCGGGGACCATGCTAATCATCTCTGTATTACTCCAATGTTGGCATATGTGTGCTGAAATGAGCACTGGGTATAATGTAATGTAAAATAATTCATCCTTACAATTCATATTGATTGTATTTTGTGCAGAATTGTAGGGACATAGATTGAAATTATCCACTGTAAAAAAGGCACAAAGAAAGCTGTATATTAAGTATACTTGTTGCTTATGATGAACCTTGATGAAACTAAACTTACAAGATAATTGAAGAATTGCCATTTCATCTATCCATTTGTATTAAATTTTTGTTATAATTTAAAATATTTTGTTATAATTTAAGATATTAAGATAAATATGCACAGCATGAATGATTATGATGATCATTATTCACTATTTCCAAATGATTAAATCATTTCAGCATACTCCAAAAATCAGGTCATCATTAGAAAAGAGTATACTTAGGCAGTATCTGGGTTTTTTTGAGCTTTTTTTAATCTTTAGAAAGTATATATTTTAATTTTTAAAAAGAGTCCTGTAAAATTCCAGCAGGAACATTTTGAGCAACTATATCAAAAGTTTGCAAATCTGAATAAATACCATAAGAACTTTAATTTACTTTTAAGCTGCTATTCTCCTAAGTTGGTATATAATGTACCAGAATAAACATACCTACAGAAATCACTAAAATAAGTATAAGACCAAATATAACTGAATAATTGCTTTATAACAGATTTATGTAAATATCAAAATCCTTAGGTGGTTATTTAAAGTGCCTTCACTGTATTTGTTTTGTGCGGTCAAAGTTATTAGGAGAGAATTTAGAGAACTATACAATTAAATCTCATAGATGGGCTATTATAGAAAGATGCTTTTTAAAGTTAATTTAGTGGATAGAATAATCATTTCAAATGGTATTTTTAAGCCATTAAAAAAGATCTGATACCTGCTTTTGTGTTTTCACCATAGGATTTTTACAGTCAAAACTATGCACAATACAGTATTTACCTATAATGGATAAATAAATGTGGCTTGATATATATATTTCTTTGTAGTAAGTGTTAAACAAATTCTATGGTGGATTTTTGGAGCTTTGAATGTTAGACATGGATGGAGGCTTACAAACAATTTACTTCAGCTCTACCTTATAAACGAGAAAATAGTAAATAGCCGACACTAAATATACTTATTGATTTCTAAGCTACCTACCTTGATTCTTCTCAGTGACTTTTCTAAATGATAGCATCACATAACATCACATTTCTTAGATGCAATTATCTGTTTGGACATTGTTGCTATGAGCAAACAAAATGCAGCGTGTATTATTTCTAGCCCTTAATCTTTTTTATTTATCTGTAATCTGCCGTGGCATAGATTTTAGTATTTTTATCTAACATATGCATTGGATAATTCAAATAATTTCTTATTGAATGTCATTTCGTTTAGGTCATGGAGCAAAATCACTTTAGGACTAAAAGTACATTATAGTAATGTTTAACTTCCCTTATAAAAAGTAAGTGAACAGGCCAGTCAGACTGCTCAGCAGATTAAAGCACCTGCTTAGGCAGTGTGCTGTGGCTGGGGTTTGATTCTCAGCATGCCTCATCAGCCACACCCCCAGGGTATGCTGAGATGGTGACTGAGACTGAGTGTGGTGGCATGTACCTGTAATCCAAGCACTTGAGAGGCTGAAAATGGGAGAATCACTATGAGTCTGATCTACATAGTGAGACCCTGTAGACCGTGTATACCCTTACTAAATGCATTTTTAAAAAGAGAGAGTGAAAAACATAACATACTAAAAGAATTTAAAGAGCCAAAGAGATTTGAATTCCAATTCTCCTTTTCTTACTTGCCAAGTAACCTTCAGAGAATGATCAAATGTTTGCACATCTAGGATACTGAGGTGCTTTTTAAAGATTGATGAGATTTCTAATATCTGATCTGCTATGTACCTAACATGATGGCATTTTATTATTAAACCAAAGGAGAGGGCTGGTGAGATGGCTCAGTGGTCTAAATCACCTACTTAGAACAAGCTAAGCAAAAGCACAGGGACTGCGGTTCAATCCCCAGCACCACATGCCAGCCAGCCCAGCCCCCTGGTGGGTTGAACTGGCCACACACAAAAAAAAATAAATAAATAAATATTAAACCAAAGGAGACATTTACAGAATTCCTCAGGATCATCGATCTCATTCCTTTTGGAAAAGATCTTGACCCAAAGTTCTTTCATTGTCAATTGGTCTATCAGTCAGTTTCCCACCACTGGGACCAAAAAACTGACCCCGGCAACTGGAAGGAAGAGAGGTTTGATTTAACTCATGGTTTTATGGAATTCTGGCACTAGCCAGCTAACTCCAAAACAGAAGTGGCCTGGTGGACCAGCGTGAAGGAAGGAAGTTCCTCAACTTATGCCAACACAGAAGCAGGAACAAAAGAGTGACTCTGATGACTAGAGTACACCCTTCCAGGCCATATCCCCAGTGACCCACCTCCAGGGAGACCCTGCCTCCTTGTTGTACAGCTCATGGAGCCAGGTTCAACACATACAGCACTCCCTGGCCCAACTGCCTTTCAAAGGCACTGCTCCAAACACATGAAATTTTTGTTGGGAGGTTGGGGGGCGGTGTAGATCTAAACTATAATAGTGGTGTAATGTTATCACATTGTATCCCTTTACTTCATGTCTTTCAAGAAGCATGCCTTTTGAGGTAGGCATTCCACTTTGTCATACAAATGCATTCTTTTACACTTCCTGTGTGTAAAGGTCTGTGCTGAGCATGATGAAAGGTGGATAGATAAGTAAGACATGGATGCAGTCTTTACTCATCCTGTTATAGCTGAGAGAAGAAGTAATATCAACACCAGCATCAACAGCATCACAAAGAGGAAAAGTCGATTCGCAATCATATAAGACAAATGTTGTCTCATAGGCTGTAGAAATATTATGGTCATTTGTATAACTTTAAAGAGACATTTACCATGTATGGTCCTTGTCTTTAAAAATTCTAGAGAAATTATAGCAAACAAAATGGTTAAGCATATATTGTCATGGGAAAAGGCAGACTCGTGTGGAAGGCAGACATTTATGAAATAATCATAAATGTATGATTATTTTAATCATATTTTTAATCATATTTAATGTATGATTTTAAACTATGGTAATGCTGTGTGAGAAAAAGAATTTGTGAGCAAATACAGAATTCTAGCATGATTTAGTGTCAAGTTTGAGAGGTAGTTTCTGGAGTAATTATTATTTTTTTTATTTTTGTCTTGCTTATTTAGATCTTGAGCTAAGATATAAAGGGTGAGGAGGGCCAGGGAGGATCCCAGTAAATGGCATAATGAGAACTAAAGTACTATGGGGTTTGGTGTCCCTAGCCCTACAAGGCCAAGGGGACTACACTAGGGAAGCAGAGGAGGGGAGGTGGGGAGCAGCATTAAGGGGCTCGAAAGCAAAGCCGTGCTGTGGATTCTGCTATTTTATGAGCAACAAATGCTGAGCTGTAAGAGGCTCAAGTCAACAATTTTTGACGTTGCCAGTTCTGTGGATAATCTACTACCATTGTGGACAACTGGGTTATATTGGATTATTTTGCTGAATTAATGCACCTACAATATTTGAATGGCAATGGAATACCCATCTCTGACAAAAGTAACCAGAAATGGGAGATACGAATGACCATTTTGTAGTGAGGAAAAAAAAATATATACACATATATATATATATATATTTGTAATAACAAAATAGGATAGATAAATAGCTACTTTCTCTTAATTCAATGAGAAGAAAGATTTGTACTAATAGTGTTTAAACAAGATATCATGTCTGCATCTTGTGCTATGATAACTACTACAAAGACAAGAATATACAATGTATTAATTTTTGTCACTATACGACTATCCTGTTTTGGAACTGTCTCATTGCTATTTCTTTCTGAATAAGATTAATTAAAGAAAAAGAGCAACAGGATCTTATTGAAAGAATTTGCCAAAAGGTACTTACTGGGGATTTGTTTTGTTTCACCATGTTTGGTTGTAATCCCTTTGGCTGCTTTGTGAGATTGAATATAGCAAGATATTAATTCACGTAAATGCTATCAGTGTGGGTCGAGCACTAGCAATAGGGCAAGAGGCAAAGAGGGTCACAGCTCGTTACGAAATATAGATAGAAAAATTGAATAAGGGGCTGAGCATTTCAAGGAGGCGGGAGTGGAAAGATCTAGATTTCTGGCTTTCCTAAGAATGAAGCAGAGAATATAGCCATCAGAATTATGCTCCTGAGGTCCCGAGTCAGGTGGCCGCACACTGCCATGTATCCTGGGTGTCTGCTTTTGAATCTGCGCTTCGTTAATAGACAAATAAGTAGCAGTATGTGATAACTCTGCTATGTTGAAAAAGTCGGAATTGTTTAAGCAAGCAAGGAAAGAAAGATGAATACCAATTAATCTCTTCTAGTACTGGCATTATGTCAGATATTGTACTGGGTTCTGTGTATAAACTGAAGAATCGGATGCCTGTTAGTGCATATTCTGATAAGCTCAATAGCCAACGGCAAGTTTCTCCATTCCGGCCCTCAGGACATTTGGGGCCAGACTTCTCCTTCTTACGTGCCAGGCTCTTGCATGGTGGGCATTTATTAGCATCATGGTCTTTGTCTGCTCCAGGCAGTGACTGTAACTTTGTGTTTCCCTCCTCTCTTCAGTGGAGACAACCAAAACTTCCTCCAGAGCCATTCTTCCACAGATAACGAGAGATCTTTGAGTGCAGGGTAAAAGTTCAGAGTATTTTATGTATCCATTAAGCACATTCTAAAAATGCACATTTTATTCTATTTGTATGTCTGAAAATTGAAAGACATAATGACAGGCTTTTATGTTGAGCTCATTCTTTTCTCTGAAAAAGATATCAGACCTGGTATCCTAAGAGTTTTCCATTGTTAATGATATTGTCATTCAGGAGTGCATATGTAGTTTCTCTAGTATATCAGTAACTGAGATTTCTCACTTCCAATACAGGTGGCCTTTGGAAATTTGAGTTCTATTCTGTTTTGGTTACAATGAGGTTTTTTTCCAAAAAAAATCTTTTAAAAACATACAAAAAACAAAAAAAAATCTTTTAAGTTGCTATTTTACTTCATATTCTTCTGGAGTGTTTTATTTACAATTCTAGTCTAACAAAGTTTTTAACTGAATTTTGCTATTCATTGTAATTGACAATGAAAACTGATCATATCAGTTTCAGGACTTGCTAGAAACACGCTACTTAATAATGAAAGCCAGTACATATAAATTACAGAAGAATTAAAGAGTCAAGGCGATTTCATTTGTAGTTAATGCAAGAGAGCTGATATCCTCAGTTCACTAATTCAATTGGTCTTATCATAGATAAATTTGCTTAACTATAAAACCCAGTGATTCATGCTAGGAATTTATATGTCAGCTATTAGATCCATATACGTTGGCAATCTTTTACCATTATAGTTCAAAGTCATTGTATGACCTATGACTAATAGTAATGAACCTCAGTACTTTATTTAACCTATTAAAAGAAATTCAAATATATATGAATATATATATATATTTTTTTACAATGATTTGGATATAGATATCTCAGTGTGAAAATCCCAAAATCTTAATCTTTATTTTTCTTTCTTTATTCTTTTTTTTTTTAATGTATGTGGTACAGGGTCTCACTATGCAGCTTAGGCTCATAGTGATCCTCCTGTTTTTAGCCTCCTCAGATTGGGATTACAAGTGTGCACTATCACACCCAGACTCTGTCACTGGCTCAGTGTGCCCAGGGGTTGGGCCAGTGTGGCATGTGGTGCCAGGGATTGAATCCTTGTCCTTGCGCTTGTCTAAGCAGGTGCTTAGTCCATTGACCTATCTCGCTGGCCCTTAATCTTTATTTCATAATAACATACGCAGTATTTTATTTTCTTGGGATTTTCTGCTATTTCTTGAATTAATCATATCATCTCTGTGTAAAACACATCACCAATTTAAGGTGCTACTATCTGTAAAGGATATTTTAGAAGACTTTTTCTAGTGAGCTGAGTATTTGCATATGCGCAGGCTGCAGGGTGACACTGTGGCATGGGTGTGTGCCAGTTGTCCTGCTTTGCTCTGAACAGCTGCTGATTGAAAAACACAACATAGAAAGTGCTTTAAGATTCAACTTCTTTATGCTTTTGCCAGACAGGTTGTATTTAAGCTAGTGTGGCCAAATGGAAATAAATCCTGTTTTTAAAGACCTCTAGAGACATCACAATTGGCAACCAATTCATGATTCAGTGACCTTCATTGTTAACTGCTTTTCTTCTTTACTTTGCCTAAGTGTTCACCCTATTACTTAGGTCCAGTCTCTCTTTTGCTGGCATAAGTCATTGTCAAAATTGGCTAGTCTCTGTGTTTATTAGACCTAATCTGAAGACTTCTAATGGTCTGCTTAGCTAATTTACTTTGCAGACCCCAAAAATCTTTTCTTCTAGTTCTCACATAATTTTCTCCACTACTTTTTTTTTTTGTTTTGACTCATGTTTCCTGAATGTGACAAGCAGATGGAAGAATTATGGGGAACTTCTTTCTCCCTACTCTCCTGCCTTCATTTTCTACCTTCCTTTCTCTTTTTCCTTGTGTCCTTGGTTTCTTCCTTCTTTCCTTCCTCTTCTTCTTTTCATCCTCTCTTAGATTTTTTTTCCTATTTATATGCAACTACCGATTATTTTCTGAGCCGTGCACATTCCTACACTATAGAATATGTCAAGGTAGTTCAATAAATCGGAGTCTTGATGTTACATTCAAAAATTGATGTGTCTTTTTAGTCTATGTGTGTGATAAAGACCACTAAATTCTCCCAAAATTTCAACTGGTGTTTTTCATATATTGTCAATTATATACTATTTTATGTCTCCCCCAATTTTTATTTTTTTATTTTTATTTTTTTATTTTTTAGGGAAGGGTGTAGAGGGTGTTCAGGGTCTCACTACTAGATCAGACTCATAGTGATTCTCCTGTTTACAGCCTCCCAAGAGCTGGGATTACAGACACACACCAGCATGCCCAGTCTCAAATGCAGTCTCAGCATGCCCTGAGGGTGGGGCTGGCCCAGCAGACCCAGGGGTTGAACCCCCGGCCCTGCACCTGCTTGCAGGTGCTTTAATCTCCTGAGCTATTTAGCTGGGCCTTCCTCATGTGTTTAGACAGCTATTCTTTTTCTTCTTCCAGCTCAGAAAATTTCATAGTTATTAATTAATCACAATATATATAACATGTTTTATATGAATTTTGATATATTTTAGTCTCCCTCTCCCCCAAAGAAGAAGTAATCTAGATGAAAATAGTGAGGTTTTTATTCGAACTCAGCCCCATGTAAAATTTCCTAATTTGTTACTTTTTCCAACATCTGTCCAATATAAGAAAATTTGGTCCTGTCACTGAAGATACTTTATATTGTTGATATATTAAAAGGAAAATAAACTTTAGTCTCTTAAATATATATTCACTTTTAAATGTTATTTTATCTTCCTACTTATTTACTTTAAAAATATTTTTTCCAGATGGTAATTTTTTTTTTTACTTTTGAAAGGAGATTTATTTTATTCAATTTATAATGTTTTCATTTCTTGGAAGGATTAAAGCTGGTTCAGTGTGAAATGACTGAATAACTTCTTGTTGCAAAAATGTAAATATTTCAAGTAGTTTTTAGTATGCTTTTGTAAGTACCTGTTAGTTTTCCACATCTTCTTATGACTATAGCTAAATGTTCTAGAGAATTTTAATATCATGAAAGATTATTTAGGAATAGTTTTTGTATATGTGCAATAGTGATTTTGATAATAAAGACTTTAAACAGGTTATGTCAAGTTTAAATGTAAAATCAAATATATTTTGTGTTTCACTGCGTATAATTCTCCCATGACTGATTAATCAGTAGTACAGTTTTTGCAGAGACATTATTTAGTCGAGACCTGGAAGCTTGTCTTTGGTTCGCCATCTGTGACCTTCAAAATGTTATTTAACTGTAGGTTTTCTGTTTTCCTGTGCAAAGAAGAAGGTTAGGCAGATGTCTAAGATTTCTTCTAGCCCCAACATTTTAGAATTCTATTAATTTATTACAGACAGAGACAGACCTTTCCTCTCTCTTAACAGAAAGGGAACTGGGACAAAGTCATCTTAAAAGCAGAAAGAAAAATTAAGGAAAGTTACAAGAAAAGTAGGTATGAAGGCCCCTTAGCTTAAACAATAAGCTTCAGAGAATAAAGGATCAGCAGTTTGCAAGTTACTCTGCTTTTTGTGTTGTTTCTTTCTGACAGTCAACTGGAAAATAGGAGCACTTCCTTTTTCATGGAAAGGTCTCTGCTCTTTACATAGAAAGACAATCTGTTGCCTGATCCAAGAGAGTTGTAGAGAAATGGGAAGTGTGTGAAAAAGAATCTGTGTAATTTATGTGGGGAGGTGAGAAAGTTAGGGATTTCTTAAGTGAGTAAAATGATTTTTGTGTAGCGATACGTTGGCTTATATTTATTCACTGAAACTAGAACAAATGAAAGGCCAGTTAAAACTGTGAATAGACAGGTTTACATTTGGATAAACGGAATCATTTCCTTGTAATCATAGTTGTTAAAAGCTTAGAAGGTCATTTAAAATAATCCTCTCAATAACTTCTGATGCTGTAAAAGCTTCCATATTATGAGATGGCCTTAGATAACTTCTAAGGTCATTAGTATATTATAAAATATTTTCTAAGGGGTAGAGAGATAGCTCAGTGGAATAAGTGCTTCCCTGGCAAGCTCAAGGGCCTGAGTTTAATCCCTGGTTCCATAAAAAAAAAAAATTCTAGTTATAATACGTCATTGATGTAATATGACAATGCATTAGTCTGAAATTCTTATATTAGACATTTTTATGAAGATTCCTCAAAGTATTTTATTATTTTTAAAGAGAAGAAAAATAATAGACAAAACATTAGAAATGATATAGAATCTCAAAAAAAAAATCAAAAGGATAAAATTCAACATTGGTTGTTATACAAGATAGGATGATTGCACTACCATTTCTGTTGGTTTTTAGAAGGGAAAAGTTAATGCTTAAATTTTTTTTATTTTGATCAAATTTACATGTTTACATCTGGTAATTAGAACAACTACCTTGAAGACAATAATGTATAATATAACAACCAATGTTGAGTGCTTATTGGCTATTAATTAATAAAATATTCTAATTATATGGTCTGATTATTGATAATTATCATCAAAGAAGTGTTTTTCTATATTTGAAAGGAGTTGCTTCCTGATAACTTTCTTGTTTTTAGTATATTATATATATTTTAAGGATTTTAAAGGAATTTTGATTTACTGAAAATATTTAGGAATCATTTCTCTGATATCCTGATTTGCAGCATTGGTCTAATAAGATCAAGTTTATTCTTACAAATCAATCCAAAAAATAATCCTACAACTTTTTGTTGTTTCAAAGAAAAATTTACTGTGTCAGTTTGTTATATTCTATCTTTAGTACTTTCTAAGTACTTGTTTGTGTCATTTAAAAGACACCATCCAAAAAGGCCATCCAGATAGCCCAGCAGACTAAAATGCCTGCTTAGGCAGAGCTGAGATGGCGATTGAGATTGGGCAAGGTGGCGTGCACCTGTAATCCCAGTGCTTTTGAGGCTGAAAACAGGAGAATCATTATGAGTCCAGTCTAGTAGTGAGACCCTGTAGACTCTGTACTGAATAAAAAAAAAAAAAAAAAAAGACATCACCTATGAGGTACCAAGATATGTAATTACATCATATCCACTGTTTCTTTGAGTGCAGGCAGTAAAACTATGTGGTGATTCTTGAAACATTTCTCTAACATTAGTGAGTGAAAATCATGAATGACTTTTCTTTAGAAGAAACATATTAAAAATGTTTTTCACTCTAGTCCATTCTTGATACAAAAATTTAATAAAACAAAATAATAGGAATTTGACAAGGGTTGTTGTGTTGTGTAATGTTATCTTCAAATTATTTGTTTAGCTTACTAGATGTAAGCCTGCAAGTGCTATACTCTTTTAAGTATCTTCCTTATTGAGTGTAGTCATAGACCAGCAGCAACTGGTTCATGTTAGACATGCAAAATCCCATACCACAATCCTGACATATATACAGTCATAACCTCTATTAACGAGATCATAGAGTGATTTGCATTCTTAATCATATGTGAGAAGTGTGAGTTCAGTGTAAAATTATTGACAGCATATGAACCTCCTGAAAACTAATCTGATGATAAAATTAGGAAATTTAACACTTTTTTATTTGTGCCTTATGCTTGCCAGACATGTGCTGTGCCAGTGAACTATCTCTCCAGTCCTCGCATTTTCTTTAAAAGATGTTCAATTTTGATTTCCATGTAGCCTTAGCACTGAAGATTTATTTGGTTTTAAAATCTATTGCATGTATAATTATCTGTCCTGCCATCTGCCAAGTGCAGTCACCATTGTATAATTGTATACCTGTCACTTGTAGCTCTGCCATTCAATCATGCTAGAAATTTGAAGTTTCACTTGTTTTTATATTATTCATTGCTGTACTTGAAATGTTAACAAATGTCCACCCGTTGATAGTGCAGAACAATGCATCAAAAAACTAATAATTCATTTTACATGAAAAAGAAACATCATTGTTGTCTATTAGTTTTTGTGTTTCATTTTAAGTTTCCTTATTTTTATTTATTCCATGTTTTCTTTCTTTTTGTTTTAGTTGGGTCTGGTAAGTTGACATTTTATTGGCCATCTTCTAATCATCGTGTCCCTGTGACTGGAAGTTCTCTTCCCCTTTCCATCCATCCCCCTTCATGCCCTTCAACCAATCAGCCTCCATGTTTCACTTGTCATTGGCCACAAAGACAGACCGCACAGAATAAAATCTGCAGGAGTATGGGTAACTGTGCCAAGGAGCAAAGGTAACCGGGTTGCTAACTTCGTGTCTTCTTACATCGTGTCTAAGCTGCATCCTTTAAGTTTTTGCTTCCTGAAATAAATAAAAAACTGAGTGATCAAACCGTACATTTGTGAAGTGAGATTGCAGTTTGTACCTTATAAAACTGAACAAATAAAAGTATATGCCAAATTGCAGTTAGGCATATGCTTTTGGGGGAAAATTTGGGCACAATTCAGAAGTATTTTTTTCTTCCATGTGTTCGTGAAAACATGATTGCCTGAGTTATAACTATGGCTTGCTAATAGCCACTGAAAGTCCTGCTGGTGAATGGCAGCTATTTTGTGCTCACTTTATTTTTCTGTGTCAAATTAATTTATTTTAGATATGAAAGAACCACATGGTGTGGCTAAGATTCATCAAAACTTGGTTTGGTAAACCATTGTTTTATGTAAATAAAGAGCCAGTTTCTAAGCACTTGCTTTGGGGAAGGTCCATTCACTCTATCCATTTGTGACAGTATCTTTAAGAAAGTTTTAAATGAGCTAAAATTTCTCAGAGAATAACTCTCATCCTAAGAAAATCTGTCCCACTCTTCTTTCAGTGAAGAGGACATGTACTTTTTACTGAAGGGACAATGCATATTCACATGGGTAGGATGGGTTCCTTAACATGTTTGATGTAAAAATGAGCTGCTTAAAACAGAAACTTTTTCTGTCAGATAACCCATACCAAATTGTAGATGCATGCATATTTACATATAAAAATAAGGCATTAAGATGTAGTATGACAATGGAGTTGCATGTTTCTATGATGTATACATGTATGTACTATGAATGTTATAGTTTTCTTGATACAGTGGCAAAAAAGTACTGCCTAAATAGGCGAGATGTATTAACAAAATGATAAAATATATTTCCCATATACATTCAAAATTAATACAATTTTCACAAATCAAGAATTTTAAGAAATATGAAATGTAAATTCATGAGGATAGTACTGAAAACAAGTAAGATGGCAGTGACAAGGAAAAAGGCAGCAAGCTTACCTTCACTACATTAATGGAGCATCTATGCTTATTTTAGCACAAATGATGCTCAGTGTTGGTAACTTGCGCAGAAGGCAATTTGTGTAATATGGCGAAAGTATCAGCTGAGAAAGCACATGTCTAGGTACAGTTTAGCTGTTCTCTTATCTTCCAGGTCTTTTGCCTGTTTTGAAGACCTGCAATTTTAATTCGGGGAAATAATACTGACTGTTTTTGCGAGAAAGCTACCAACTGTACCCTTGTCCTTAACAGTGAAAATGATAAAAACCTAAATTTAAAACAGTAATCTGTTTAAATAATTTAAGGTAATTTGAGTAGTGTTTATTAAACAGTCCTTCAAATGAGATTTTGGGGGAATATTTTAAATCCTATTCATGTTATTCAATTTGCATAATAGAAATAAAAGTGAATTTCTCTTTGTCCTCTTCACCAAATTTCAAGATCATGATAATTATACTTATGTACTTTCTGTATATAAAATTTAAATAAATATTTTAGCTTCAAAAAGCATTCTGAGGGGACAACCCGCTCAGGGTCCCCCTCCTGTCCCTCTCTTGGAGAACACCTTTCTTTCCCTCAACAAATACATTCTGCTCATTAAAAAAGCATTCTGCTATATCATTATAAATATCAGTTAAGTACATATGATGAACTTCTGTTTCTAAATAGGCAGGTAACAATTGCAGATTGATAACACATATTTAGTCCCTTAAAATATTTTTATTAGAGATATAAATACATCAGATATTTACATAGAGAAAAGGGTTCTTTTTTCCATTTTTTTTTTTTGGAGAGATAGAGACAGAGAGATAGAGATGGGTTTTTACTCTGTTGCCCAGGCTAGCCTCAAATTCCTGATCTCAATCAATTTTCCTGCCTCAGTCTTCTGAATAGATGGGATT
Organism: Octodon degus; assembly: GCF_000260255.1. Taxonomy (NCBI): domain Eukaryota; kingdom Metazoa; phylum Chordata; class Mammalia; order Rodentia; family Octodontidae; genus Octodon; species Octodon degus. Next base: position 531,965 of record NW_004524682.1, read on the forward strand.
ATAGGCATGTGTCCCCACACCCAGCTGAGGATTTTTTAAAAGTGTGATTCCTAAGACCCAGCCTGTGGCTGATGTCACTGCTGCTGTTGGCAGGAGACTGTGCCTACAAAGTCCAATCAGTTTATTTCTAGACAAATATCCTATGTGGAAGGATCGCTTCACGATAAGTGCTGTTAGCATGAGGGTTTGTGTTCAGTGTTTCCAAGCAAGTCAGTCTTTGAGGTCTGAGAGAACTGGCATGTTATAAAAGAAACATAGATTCTGGCACACGTTCTTAGGCATGTTCCTCAGATTTAGGGAAGAGACCACCCAAACGTTTCAGTTGACTAAGTGGTTTGAATATTTATATTTTCCTGCTCAAATTCCCTTCATATTGGAAAGTCATATTCTCCCACTCATCTAATTAATCATTGGGTTTTCTTTCATAGAAAGAAACCAAACTCTGGTCTGGATTTAGTTTATTATCCAGTCAGTCCTTTCAATTTCTTGGTCTCATTTCTAGGTCAATCATTCCAACCCTCAAGTAGGGACTGGAAAACTCCTTCTACTGGAGGAAAATCCCCAAGAAGTGATGCTCATGCCTATTATTATACCTGGGTAATGACAGTGTTTGCCACATTCATGAGTAAACCACTCAATCGCAATCACAGTTTTTAAAAAAATTATAAGTTATAGCTTCAATGTTACCAGACTGAACTTAAACAGTGTCTCCTAACTTTATATTTTCTTCTCTATAAGTTAGAGGACATTTGAAAGCATTTCACATGATTTCTCAGGTTTCCTATAATCTTCCATTCAAATGGTACAATTTTTACTAAACCTCAATTTAAAAAAAACAAACAAGGCATGCGAAGAAGAAAGCACACTAATCTAGAAGGTAGAGGTCTAACTGCTTCCCTCAGATTGCCATCATGCAGTCTTAGACAAGTCATTTTCTGCTGCTTTTTCAAGGGCTTTTATTTTTTAAAATAATTATAATTAAGGGGCAGGGAGATAGCTTGTTGGAATAAGTGCTTGCCTGGCAAGCACAAGGTCCTGAGTTCAATCCCTGGTACCGAAAAAAAATCACATTTAATATCTTTCATAACGTGTTTTCGGGCCAGCCGAATAGCTCAGTGGATTAAAGCACCTGCAAGCAGGTGCAGGGGCCAGGGGTTCTATTCCCAGGCCTGCTGTGCCGGCCCTGCCCCAGGGCACACTGACACAGCAATTGAGACTGGGCATGATGGTGTGTGCCTGTAATCCCAGCTCTTTGGAGGCTGTAAACAGGTGGATCACTATGAGTCCTATCCAGTAGTGAGACCCTGAACACCCTCTAGACCCTTCCCTAAAATACAGAACAATAAATAAATAAATAAATAAATAAATAGTGTTTTCTAGTACCCACAGTATGGGAGATGCCAGGCATTTTTTAAAAATGCATAAATTGATAATACACACTTATATGCAACATGATATATTACTGCAAATGTATGCAAACATCAGATACAGTTGACCACAAAACATTAAGCAAGAGAAAATCATTAAAACACTTTTAGTAGAAAAAGAAATCTACAGCATGAGTATGAGGGTAACATTTATAATCATAATCTGTATCTAATAATCTGAATATAATCCTTGATTGATAGGTACTTTAGGGAGTCTTCATAGGTGAATGGCAAAAGTAACTGAAAGTACATTTTAAAGAAAGTTTAGAAGTAGTGGAAAAGTCCTAAAAAGAAGATTAGAAAAGCCTTATAGAAACTGTCAATTATCTGGTTTAAAATGTTAAATTAGGGGGCTGGGGAGATGGCTCAGTGGAATAAGCATTTCCCTGGCAAGCACAAGGATCTGAGTTCAATCCCAATTTATGCCAAAAAAAAAAAAAAAAAAGTTAAATCACTTCAATTGGCAATGAAGCAATAGAGAATAATAATTAGGTGTTTCAGATAGTTGATAAGAAATGGATTCAAAAGTGTAAACAGTAGGTAAAAAAGACATTCAATGCACATTTTCCTGGGCAGGAAGGTCAGCTCAAAAGCAAGCTCTTCCCTCACCCACCCCGAGGCTCCACATACCTAATGTTTTCAGCTGCTATTGTGCTCAGTATAACTGACACAATTTTCTGACACTCTATTTACTGCTGGATGAAGTGGCCATTGAAGTCTGTATAAATCAAACAGTTTGGACAAAGCTGGCCATACGTATAATGGTGGAGTGCGCAGATGTTTCAGATTCATCCTCATTTCCATAGATACTCTGTTTGAACATGCCCTTGTCTATGTAAATGAAGCCGACATTCGACTCCACTATCTCTTCAAATTCATTTCTATTCAAGTAATTGGACTGAAGATGTTAAATGGTTATAATTTGCATGGTAGCATTTCAGGGGCTTTTGAGTTAAATTAGAGTAATTTTAAAACCTGCCTGCCTCAGAAGCCCCTTGTCTGTCTGATTAAAGTTCATGCACCCTTAAACAGAACTAAATAAAAAAAGACAATATTTGTTCATACAAATTTCATGTATACTTTGAATGTAAAGGGTCAAATTGTAGCTCAACAATTACTTTAAATAGGAGGTCAAATAATAAAAAGCCTCTTCACAAGACAATTCTGTTTCATTTTACACATACACACTTCCCAATCTAACTTCAACTTAAATGGTGAGAATTGGCCCAATATTACTGTTGTGCAGAACATATTGTATAAAAGAACGGCTGAACGTGGGCTATGAGGAAACTATGCCATCTGCGACTTAAGGATATGCTCTAATCCAGTGTAATTTGTTTCATCTCCTTTAGAGCCGCCTCACTTTGTGGTGAAACCCCGTGACCAGGTTGTCGCCTTGGGTCGGACTGTGACCTTTCAGTGTGAAGCAACTGGAAACCCTCAGCCTGCCATTTTTTGGAGGAGAGAAGGGAGTCAGGTACAATCTTTCTCTAATATTTTACTTAGCACAAAAGGGTGCCCAGTACAGGAAAAGGAAGTCCAATGGATTACATACTGACATAGCTGTCACTTTAGTAGAATGGAGAAATCTAATTGACCTTGAAAATTTCAGAATGAGAGTGACAAAGTGGCTTGAATTCTCCAGCCAAGTGCCCCTTCTTAGGTTTTGTTCACGGGGTGACTTATAGAAGTCAGTATTTTATCATAGAAATGTTGCTTCTAGTTTTAATTCAGCCACATTATAAAAAACCTCTATTTTTCCACATAATTCGCTATCACTTTTATTTATCAGATATCTAGAATTACATGTGGAGATATTTACATCTACCTTAAACAGATGATAATTATTCAGTGTGATATCTCTAAATGCATCAGGAGCCGGAAGTGGCTTCTTCTTAATCTTTAAACTGTGAAATTCACGTTCGCGTAGATGTCATATAAAAATAGTTCAGTATATTCTCTTTTCTAGCTTTTTTAAGTTTTCATTTTAATATTTCTAATAGGAATCGAACTGAGGGCCTTGCGCTTGCCAGACAGGCTCTGTGTGGCTGAGCTATACACTCAGCCCTTCTTTTAGACCTTTAATTATAGTTTGCTGTAATGGTTTTATTAGTAGTCATTGAGAAAGTTTCACTGCTTGCCTAATTTATAAATTAAACTTTATGATGCTATGATACGGAAAGACATGGTATGTTTTTCAAAACTGTTAACATAGTAAACATTTGCCATTAAGTAATATTCTCTAAACATTTTGTAGGCCAGAATTTGTTACATAAGTTAAATGAAAGTATAGAAATGTACAGAATGTATTGTTTCAAATTGACCATAGGAATTCACTTTAATAAAAAGAATATTTTAAAACGTCCTGCGCCTTGCTTTCTTCAATAGAGCAAACTATTACCTTTTATTTGTTTTTTGCTATTTATAAGAAATAATTCTCATTCTTCTTTTCTTTTAAAGAGAATAGAAAAATAACAGATAAGACATTAGAAACAATACATAACTTAAAAAATAAGATGAAAGGTATTAAACAGGATTTGTTATATTGTACATTGCCATCTTCAATATAGTTGCTGAGATTACAGATATAAGCATATAAGTTTAGTCAATCAATTTTTTTTTTGGCAGAACC
>NW_004524682.1:536308-554127 GCF_000260255.1 Octodon degus
CCCCTAGTCAATTAATTCTTAACAGAGTTTCTATTAGCTCTAATTCTGGCTTGAGTCAATTCTGGATGTTATGTTCATGGTCTTGCTTCTAATGTGCATTTATACACTGTTGACAGGTAGTTTACTCATTAAACTGAATAATCTTTTGTCGGGAGCACCATCGAGTTCCCTCTTGTTTCTATTTTGGCAAATGTTGAACTGAGTAGGATATGTGCATGATTATTTGCATTCTAGTATCTTGTGGATTCAAATATTCATTTGGTCTCATGGGCTTAAATTTTCAAATAGTATGTTAAACACAAAAAAAAGCTACATTATTGTAGTATGGTAGGATGAGTTGGAAGTGGACTACAGAAGAATAGCTATGTATGAAGGGTGGTAACTCCACTAGAAATCCTCTTTGTAAGATGTAGCAGACCCAGAGTCAGGCCTGTCTCTGTCCCAGCTCCCTTTCCCACGAGCCACCATGGGGCACCAATGCTGTCCTCCAAGCTGAGCTTTCCCTACCAAAGGCAGCACCTGTAGGGTCCTAGTCCTGTGACTAGTTTGTTCCTCTGCCTAGGGACAAAATAAGACACACAGGACCCAGCCGTTTAACATGCAGGCAGCCTGGGGCTTGGTCTCCACTGGGCAGAGAAGCCTGTTCCTCTGGCTCATCTTGTTTTTATTCACCCAGAAATGGGTACAGGCAGTTCACGTAACACCAGATTCACCTGCCTTCCAATGTGCATGAATACATGTTCACGCAAAAAACTTAATCTCAGTATAAACTCTGCCCTTGACTATGCAGTGTGCCATCACCCTGTGCCCTGCCTTTCTCCTTAAGCCCACAGAGGATGCCAGTTAGGCCTTAATTCCTTAACGGATCTCCCGCAAAAAAAGTAATATTTAGATGATTTATTTAAGTTCAACTCTAAATTTTCAAAAACTGGATTTGGTTGAATGACGCACATTATAAAATTCTGTATGCTGAAAGATGCAAACTTTGAAAAAGAGACAACTTACTTTAATTAGGAAAAATCCATATTCTTTGTTTCATGAACTACTATATGATACACTGGTCTATATAAAATATACACTCCTAAGAAGAATGATCTTTTGATTTACTGTAATTTATGAATTTTTAAATATATATATACATATAATATCTTATACTCTACCTATATTATATATTTTTACTTTTTAAGGAGAATAAGATAAATAACTATGAAGGCTTCTGGGCCTTTATAGTAGGCAGCTAACAGATGCTTGTCATTTAGCTAATGTACTAAATGATGTGCTGGAATTTATCGAATGAATTTAAATTTACCATTGCTTATATATTTTAGAAAGGTTTCAGGATTATAATGTTAATATTCATATACGCAAGGCTTTGTCAGTTTGCTTAAGCATGTAATTTCTACTGTAACTTTATCTGATGTCATTATATATCTAGGACTATTTCAACACTGATGGTTATAAAAACAAATGTCAATATCCACAGTTTATTCCATTTTTTATATGATTCCATTTAAAGTTGTATTATGAAGCTCCATTTGTATGTGTTTGTATATGCCCACATGGGTATGCAATGAGTGAGTGGCTTATTTTTGTATCTTTATCTGTATGTCTATCTTTATACATGTATTTATAAATGTGTGTGTAGCTCTGCCTAAATAGTAGAACCTAGCAATTAATCTATTTGTATTCTTTCCTCCCAAATTCTGGGGTGTAGAACCTGCTTTTCTCGTACCAACCTCCACAGTCCTCCAGCCGCTTTTCTGTCTCCCAGACTGGCGACCTCACTATCACCAACGTCCAGCGGTCTGATGTTGGCTACTACATCTGCCAGACTTTAAATGTCGCCGGAAGTATCATCACTAAAGCGTACTTGGAAGTTACTGATGGTAAAGTACAGCAGTTCGTTTTGATGTGTCCAAATGTGTCTTACGATATAAAGAGATTTCCACAAAATGTGTTTCTTTCCAACTTTACATTCTTTCTAATGACTATTTCAGGATGAAACTGCAGAGTGTGTCGGTATTAGAATAGCAAGTCCAAACGTCTTACTGGCATTTAAATTTCCTCTGAATTCCTGGCATCAAATCAGATTCATAAAACCATAGAAAGTATCCAAATAAAAATTTATATTGAAAGCTGTACATAGGAATTTTTTTCAGATTTTGGAAAACGGGATGTTATTTTATAAGCCCAGAGGAAATTACCCTCTCTCTGCTTTTTTAAAAGAAAGAGCAAAGATAAATTTGTCATCAATCCAAAATCTAACATCTCCCCACACATGACAATGAAGAAGTCTTTCTTAATAGTCTGATTTTATACTGTTTTCAATTCTCCTATACATGATCAATTTATACCAATTATGTTATAAATAAGTAAAAATAAGGAAACACTCTAAACTATAAGATAGGATATTAATAATTTCAAAATGTACATGCTTTATTTATATGTATGTTAGAAAACATTTATATATAATATGCACTATATATACATTATATTCATGTGTATGTATAATCAGGAAAGTACTATGGCTAAAAATCCTTCCAAATCAAAAGCAAAACTGAAAACCTAATAGTGGTAAGGAGCTCATTGCTTCGCTAGCTGAATTCATTGGAACAACTGAATTAATTTTTCACTTTAATTTCAAACAAGAGATGAAAGAACGCAGAAAGAGTGAAACATTATCTTTCACAGGAAAACGGAGTAGGAATAAAAGAATAAAATCAGAAGCTTGCTGTATATATTCAGAGTGCTTTTCAGCTTCAAATGATTCCAATACTTAATATAATAACAGTAGCTTCTGTAATTAGAAACTACTCATCTTTGAGTCTCATCTTGTCTTACATGCATATCTATTCTTTAGTCCTTCCCATCAACCAAGTGTTTTCTATCGCGATTATAATTCCCAGTCTGAATCAGCTGTAGTCTGACATTTTAGTACGTGTGGCCTATTCTCGTTTCTTTTCCTGTTCCACATAGTACCACCATATAGTTGATGGAACTTTTTTTTTTTATCTGGACTGCTGCTTTCACCTCAGTTATATAAATGGAAGTAGAGTGTAGATCCTGAGAGTAAGCCAGTAGAGCTTGATGAAGCTGTTCAGGTAGTGACCGCTCAGATCACCAGGCGGAACATTTCTGAGACCCCCAGGAAGCTTCCACTGACTTTTCCAATTCAGTACTCTATGGTAGAGATACTCGCCCTTCTAGCTTTCATCATTTTTGATTTATTGTGCCATTCTTGAAATGTACAGCTAAATTAAATCATACACTGCTCTTTTGTGTAGGACATATTTGGTTCAAAATAGTGCTAGTAAAATTCACCCATGGCCATATCAGTATGCCTTGCATTCTCTTCGTAGTGTTGTGTATTACGTAAATAAAGCCCAATTCATGTATACGGTTCCTTATTGATGAGTTGTTGTCTGTGTAAGAGTTTTATTATTAAAGCTAAATATTCCGATTCACATCTACTGATCAGCATCCTCAGCTATCTTGGTATGCCTTTTGTTGGCTGTATATGCCCCTGTATACTATTTTCTCTTTTTCATATGTTCCCCATAAAAATCAAATATATATATGTGTGTATAAATTACATATATATATGTAATTTCTTCCCAGTAATGCTATTAATTATTACATAAAAATTAAGTAGTTAATTTGATGAAGTCTAATGTTTATTTTTTTATTTTGTGATTAGTGCTATGTTCTATTAATTTTTCTTGGACTTCATGTTTCACATATTTGATATTCAATTTTTTTGATGTACGTTGAAATAACATTTTGTGTATAATGTGAATTAGTGGGCAAAAACATTTTTTGACCCCATTTGGAAACTAATGGTTCCAGAATCATTTATTGAAAATCCCATCCTTTTCCTATCTAGCTAAAGTAGCACCTTATGAAAATTCAAAAATGAATATGGATGTGTGGGCAGTTGTACTATCTCTATTCTGTTCCTCTGATCAGTTTATACTACTTCTTAATGGTTTTAATTATTTTAGCTTTGTCGTCTTTTAAAAAACTGGTAGGGCTAGTCTTTATTTTTGTTTTATTTTGATTTAGGTTTGTTATTGGAGATCCACTGCATTACTCATAAATTTGAAAATCAAATTCTACCCCCCCCCAGCACACCTCTAAAACAAAAAATCGTGACATATAAATTATTAGATAATTTAAGGAAAATAAACATTTGAACAATATGATGCTTTCAATTCAAGAAAGTAATTTATATATAATACATATCAGTTTTGATTTTTCAATTTTTTCTCAGTGTTTTACAGTTGTTGGACTAGATTTTTGCACATGTTTTAGTAGAGGAAAACCTAAAATGTTTCATGATTTTTGATGTGACTGCATATGTATTTTTCAAATGTCATTTTTGAATTTTTTGGGAACGTTCCTAATTTTACAGTTGGCTTAATATATTTAATCATACATCAAGAAACCTTAGTAAATCTACCTCTATTTCTAAGAATTTGTTAGTTATATTATCCTGAAAGTGCAACATAAGCCAACTACAAAAGTCATTTTTACTTCTTCCTCAATATTTATCTGTCTTATTTTTCCTTTCTCTTAACTTGTCTGTGACTTTCATTATAGTGAGTAGATTTGGTGATAGTGAGTATATTTCTCTTAATCTTAATTTCAGAGGGTAAACTTCTTCCTTCAAGAAGCATTCCTTAGTCCTCAAATATGGATTCTACTCCCTGCCTCTACCACAAGCACAGAAACTGTGTCGATACCTCCCGTGTTCTCTGTTTATTTTCCTACATGCCTGGGCTCTCTTCTGTGACATCGGGGCTCATTTCTGTTTAGTGAAGTTAATCGTGAGCCAGTGTCCACCTAGCATCTAACATGTGGTGAATGCTCAGTGAATATTATTTGAGTGACTGAAAGAACAAGTAGGGAAGAAGGGAACACCTAGGTCTTGGTTAAGTGGGACTTCACAAGTAGGATTGGTCTCAGTCAGCCCGAGTGTGGTGGCACATGCCTGAAATCCAAGTGCTGGGGAGGCTCGAAACAGGAGGATCCCTTCGAGTCTGAGCTGCATAGTAAGACCCTGTGCCAAATACATAAATGAAAAAAAAAAATAGGATTGTCTCAGTCAAAAGCTCACTTTGTCTAAAATACTTTATACATGTACTGGGTCCAATAATTTGGAATGACCTAGCATAGATAGCTCTACATTGTGTGCAATATAGTCATTAAATGATGGGGAAGACTACAAAATACAGTAAATGTAGAATATAGCATCGCATAAGTATTTATATTCCCAACTTTGTAAAGCAATGTGTGTGAAGATACACATGAAACAGGAAGAAAACAGGCTAAATTAGTCTCAAGTATCACTTATTATCACAATTATAGTTGAAAGTAAAAATTTCTTTTTGCCGGTTAACATGACACTATCATGAATTGCTTGTATTTGTGACTAGATTTTGCACAAAGAATGTTTACTAATATGTTTTTAAAAACTACGTATGTGAATCTGAGGTTCATTCCTAGTAGCCAGTTCATTCTGAACACTAAATATTTTGTTTCATCTTATAATTTCTGGGGGAATTTAAGTGGTTATGTGTTTGCCATTTTATAGTATAGTGTTAGTTTCTTTTTTATTTTTCAGTTTATTGATTTTTTAAAACTTACATATGTGGATTCATTCTTTGTAGGGAAGACTGTAATTATCGTGAGTGCAGACAACATCAACATTTATATATAATCAGGTCAGGTCAAAAGGATGCGGAGCGGGCAGAGTATGTCCTCAATCCTTCTTGACCTTCTTTTTTGTTTGCAAACAGCACAAAGGCAAAGGCAGAATAATGCATGAGACACAAAGCAGCAGCTGTCTTTGAAATATTGGTTCTCTGTAGGTGGTGCCTCGCCACTAGCAGCATTTGACTCAGGAGCATACAGGTTTATGCATAAATTACCTGAAAGTCTTTACTTTATTACTAGAATGTAAGAAAAGTAAGTTAGCGATTATTAAACGATGACTAATATTGAAATGATTTGTATTCCTCTCTTAAAAGTTATATATACATATATATATATTTTTTTTACAAAGAGAGTTATCTCTTGTGTATAAAATGAGGACTCATCAGTTATCATTTAATTTGGTCAAGTCACTTGAACTTTTAAAGTTTTAATATCTGATTTCATAAATAAGATGAGATAGTAAATATATAAGGATGTTTTTATTATTGTTACTTAAAAATTCCATAAAAATTTACTATAACAATAAACAAGCAAGCGAGAGGATACCATTGAATAGCCTAATCCAAAGGAGCGCACAGTAGGATGCTTTGAAAACCTTTTGCAAATGGATAATTGTGTCATACAACCGAGATTCACTGGTGTTTAAATGTGAATTTTTCATACATGAACACAAGTCAGTGGGTGTTCACTGTTCTTTTTGCTTTAAAAGTACTCCACAAATGCATTTGTATACATTAATGTAGTCTGCATGATCACTATTTTAGTCATGGTAGCGTATTATATTCTAATAATGTAACTTCTGTTAGGGCCGTTCAGTCTTCATTGCATGTGGGGAAGAGACTGGTGGTTGTTACAAACTCTGCCAACAGAGTCACGCCATGGATGATGCTGCCTTTGCTTCTGCTGCTGCTGTTAGTGTGTCCATGCTAGCAACAAGCCACAGCTGTTCAGTGTTCCCTTAGTGTGGCGCTATGCTAAGAATTTATTATGAATCGATAGTCTTAAATGTGACAACTCATTTTACTGATGAGGAAACTGAGAGAGAGTATAGTGAAAGACACGCACAAAGCCCATCAGAAGTACGCAGCAGCAGTACTAAGATTTAAAACAATTTTATATTGTCCAATATGCAAGGTACTTGCTACAGACAGCCACTGATATTTGAATTTAATTTATTTAAAATTAAGTAAAATTGTACCTCTCTTAAACTCAAGTGCACAATAATGATTTGTAGGAATCAGATGGAATGGATGGAAATATTTGTATTTTTCAAAACTGCACCTTTCTGACCCAGCACTCATGTGCTTACTTCAACATTTCTGTTTCTTGTGCTCCACTTCACCACCTAATACTGTATTTCAATTCTCATAATATCAATGAGAGCCTAGCAGACCCTCGTTTGAAATTAGCCCTCTAGGTCCTACCTTATAAATACATTTGATTCAAATGTGGTAATTCTTTGGTGTATGTCAGTTTAAACATTCCATTTGTATCTTACTCTAATAAATGAAAATGCCAGGATTTCATTTGTTTTACCTCAAAAGCTGAAATTATTTTAATGAATTCTTAAATCTTCCAGTTCTAGTCACATATTAGGTATTTTTCCAGAAAAGAACAAGAGATGATAACAGAGTACCTGTGAATGTCATGTTTTTTTCAGTTAGCCAAGCACTGTCACAGTCTTTTTTATGTTTAAGTCTCCAAAGCAATCCCCTGAGATAGTTAGAACAAGCATGTTTCTCATTTTACAGGTTAAAAAAAGAAATGAAAACTCTGTGACTTAAAGAATTTAAAGAACTTGCCCCAAAACACATGGTGAATGATGGAGCTGTTTTTTCTCCCCCCCCTGCTTTATTTTTTGTTGACTCCCTAGTAAACACAATGTAGAGAAAACATCAATAAACTGGGTTAGGAAGAATGGAGAGATCGGCGCTGTGCTAAATATAATGCAAATATAAAAGACCTAGGGCTGGGGAGATGGCTCAGTCTAATAAGCGCTTCTCTGGCAAGCACAAGGGCCTGAGTTTGATTCCTGGTTCTGGAAAAAAAAAAAACTATCTATCTATCTATCTATCTATCTATCTATCTATCTATCTATCTATCTATCTATCATCTGTAAATATAGAAGTTGAAGTAAGTACATCTCCAGATTTACTACCAAATGTAAACTCCACCTCACTCGATTTAATTGTAACCAACTTGATCGAAGCCCTCTTTTAATAATTTAGTGTCTGGAGGTACATATTCGCTCCTTCTTATAATAAAAGAAACACAAGTGGCTTTATACAATCCCAATACAATATATGTTTTCATTCTTTTCATCATATATATTAAGGAGACCTTTCTGTTTTTAGCAAATCCCAACAGAAGAAGCAATTCAAAAATATTAAGCAAAGGAATTATTGGCTTACATTTTTCAACCATGTAGTAGCTTTCAGCACTCCTGCCAAGTTTCAGAATTCTGTCTTTTTATATGCCCCATAGAATTAGCAAATTTTACACAAGTTAATGAAGGCGTAGCAGAATCCTGGAAGAGCAGAGTGAGTGGAGTTGCAGTTACTGGCTTCATCCATTGATTTTCTTTTTTAAAATCTTTGGATCTACAAAACTAATAATTACTGCATGATTAATGAGGAACAAATTGAGGTGTGAATCCAGCTTAGGAAAATCTTTGATGCATAAAACTTTGAACGTGACACTTGCAGATTTTCAAATTATTGCATCCCAAATGTAGTTACTCTGGCAACAGCTTCTTCTAATCAGGCAAATTCTTAGAGTCTTCTTTTGTGGAGTTACTCTTTTCTTTTTTGTATTTTTTTTGTTTTAACTGATACTCAGAATTTTTGAAACTTAGTAATTACAAGAAAGCCTTGAAGTTGCTCTTCTTTTTATTCCTTTAAAAATCTGTGGTGTTGCATCAAAACGTGCATAATTTAAGAGATAGGAACATCTTTCTATTGGTTTTATTCTATGCTTCCTGTACTTGTTTTAGATTTTCCATAAAATAATGACTTTGTTTCAAAGAAAATTTTCAGGTTTTAGATTTTACATAAGAATCATTTCAGTTGCATATAATAAAGTGTTTCTTATTACTACTTTAAGTACATTAAAACTATTGCAACAAAGTGCGCAGAAATCAGTTTGCTGTTCCTTTTAATTCCAATATGGGTGTATAGTATTTGTCTCTTCTGAACATCATTTTGAGTTATCATTTTGTTTTTACTGTTGTTGTTGTTGTTTTTGTTTTTTTTTTTGGTGGACCCAGGGATTGAACTCAGGCCCTTGTGCTTGCCAGACAAGTGCTTATTCTACTGAGTCATCTCCTGGTCCTTGCGTTACCTTTTTAATCATACAACCTGTGACATCATTATATTTGGTCAATTTTCACCCATGCGTATTTTAATATCAAAAAAGTCAAATAAAAAGATACAAGAATTCAATCCAATCAGTTTGTAAATGAAAATCCAAAACCTCTTTTTGAAATCAAAATTGTTAAACAAGCCAGGCCTGGTGGCCCACACATATAAACCCTGCACTCACGGGGCTGAGGTAGGAAGATTGGTTTGGGTTCAAGCCCAGCCAGGGTGATAAAGTGAGTTGAAGGCCAGTCTGCACAGTGTAGTGAAACCCTCTCTGAAACAAAATTGTTAAACATGCTGGAACGGGACCAGCACTTCTTCTGTTGGACACCAGACGGTTCTAAACTGTCAAGCTGATTTTGGATCACTCATTAAAACTCATCTAGTGTATTTCCTGGGGAGAAGAGTTTTAATGTGTGTTTTTCTGTTGAGAGGATTTCTTCCTCACAACTGTTGATCTGCTTCACCATGCACAACCCACTCAGTACTGAGCTCTTACATAGATCCCTTGACAGCGAAGCAAGTTCAGTCAGTGGTTGGTCATTTGAGAGGAGTACGTCTATCTCATTTTAGTATTCTGAATCAGTGCATCATGGAAATGCATCCTGAATAATGCATGTCTCCTACTTTAATTACTTGTTTAATTATCTTTAGTTTGTCTCAAAGCCTATAGCAACTGCTGTTGTTCGGATGATTAGAAAATTGCTTGTAGTTGCAGAATCCATTTTCCACTGTTTCTCTGGCAGTGATTGCAGACCGGCCTCCCCCAGTCATTCGCCAAGGTCCTGTGAATCAGACGGTAGCAGTGGATGGCACCTTAGTGCTCAGCTGTGTGGCCTCAGGCAGCCCGGTGCCCACAATTCTGTGGAGAAAGGACGGAGTTCTCGTTTCGACCCAAGATTCGCGTATCAAACAGCTGGAGTCTGGAGTGCTGCAGATCCGATATGCTAAGGTACCTGGAAATGACCCCCCAGCAGCCTGTTTTGTTCTACTTTTTTTTTTGTCTCCAGTAACTAGTGTTGAAATCTTTTAGGATCAATGCATTATTAAGTAAAACTATTACATATTTTTAATTCGAAGCTTTATTTTTTTCAGACAATTTTTACAAGCATGTATGCGTTTGAAATGATTTGCCTCACTAGCCATGGTAAATAGTTTATGGTCCCATGCAGGAGAAAGCCTTCTGAGACCTGCTGGGGGAAAGCGATGGTGATTTGTGGGGAGAAAATACCTTGCAAGAAGTGATACGATGCAGCTTTTTTCCAAGACATAGTCTAGTGCGGATTTATCTGCAGTATACTTGACCGGCTCTTCTAGAGTATTTAGTTCAGTATTTTACAACTGCACAGTGTTGCATATACAAACCTGAAGCTCTGTACGCTGTACGTGTACATTTCCAGTTAGAGTGCTAAATGGTGACAAGCTGGAAAGCGTAGTGACTCACCTTTCCCAGACATCGCCTTCCACACCTGCTCTTTCAGGGCTGTGTTCTGCTGCTTTGGTTTTTCTTTTTGGGGTCAAGAACAGACATGCTCCCAGCACAAAAGAAACAAGTCATGGCAGCAAGAAACACACATTTTGTTGCATTAATGTCTTCTGTGGGTGGCTTCTTTGGAGGATTACATTGGCATTACAGGTCACTTTGTGGGCCACAAGTTATCTCGTTTTACTGCTTTGTGACACTATTGTAATTTTATTAGTTAGAGCAAAGTGACAGACAATATTCTTGCTTTGTCAAATGTTATGTCCAAGGTTATAATTGAAGAAGAGATGTAAGAATTATTGTGCTTCTAATGCTTTTCAAAGTGGATGTGCAGCCAGGGATTTTTCCCCCTGGCATCCAGTTTTTAGGAGATATAATATATTTGTTTGATCAGAGGTTTGCCTTATTTATTTATTTATTTATTTATTTATTTATTTATTTATTTTTAGAACCGGGGATTGAACTCAGACCCTTGCACTTGCCAAGGAAGCACTTATTCCACTGAGCCATCTCCCCAGCCCCTTTGCCTTGTATTTCTTAAACTACCTTAATCTTAATTTTTTATAGATCAGGAAAAAGAGGAGCTTACTTTAAGAAGAAATCCTTCTATGCCTATTTCCTATCTTCTTTCCTGAAAATAACTGTTTATCTCATATGTCTATGGAGATGTTACTGATAAAATTTTAATTTGGCCTTATTAAGCATAAGATTTATTAATGGTACAAGTGAGCAAAAAATATTAGTTCTTTCAGTTCAAAAATTGTGCATTTCACTCTTTGTCTCTGATAATATGTTAATATATTGAATATCATATTTTATTATATAACTAGAGTGACTATACAAAAATCTCTTCCTTTTTTCCTTCATGCAGTATTTTCCTTCTCTTTCAATAAAACATATTCAATTAAGAAGGAGAATCTGGTTAGTGCATTTTAATGTCATTATCCATATTCATGGGCCATATACAAACCTGTAATTGGTTTTCCAGCCCAGTAAGCTTTTGATTGTGCCAAATATTTATTTTCTGTCTGCCTTCGCAGCTGGGTGACACTGGTCGGTACACCTGCACTGCATCCACCCCCAGCGGGGAGGCCACGTGGAGTGCTTACATTGAAGTTCAGGGTAAGTTTGTATGTTTGCTTTAAAATAAAGCTGAAAATACAATTGTTTATTTACTAGTAAATTGGTGGAGCAAATGTATTTGTGTCTGAGAAGATGTATGGGCATGGAATCTACATGCGTCTGCCTATCTGGATAGTGAGACACATCTTTCTTTTTTCTCTCTCTTGTTAGAATTTGGAGTTCCTGTTCAGCCTCCCAGGCCCACCGACCCAAACTTAATCCCTAGTGCACCCTCAAAACCGGAAGTTACGGATGTTAGCAGAAATACTGTGACTCTGGCGTGGCAGCCGAACTTGAATTCAGGAGCTACTCCCACGTCGTATATCATAGAGGCCTTCAGGTAGAGTGAAGACGATGCTCCTGTATTGCTCTTTTGTGTTTTCTTTAACCGTTAAATATGCGTGTTCTAACTTGTGCTTCTATCTGCAGCCATGCATCTGGCAGCAGCTGGCAGACTGTGGCAGAGAATGTGAAAACAGAAACATTTGCCATTAAGGGACTGAAACCTAACGCAATTTACCTTTTCCTCGTGAGGGCAGCTAACGCATATGGAATTAGTGATCCAAGCCAAATATCAGATCCAGTGAAAACACAAGGTAAATGCTGATTCGCTTCGCTGTGTGACACCTACTTCTCTTTAAATATCATAACTGCATAGACACTCAGTGTACTATGTATTAGGTTTGAACACTTACAATCTATTGTCCACGTTGCTTAATTTTTAGGATACAGACAAAATATCTGAGAAACTTTATTATTTTCTGGACTAAGAATTTGAAGATAGTATTGACAGTATAGAGGATTATTTCTCTTCAAATCAGAGTTACACTAAAACAAAAAAGTGAATATTTGCATATTTTATTAAATATCTTGATTTTTGAATATAGTTACAGGTGGGGCTAACATTTGAATTATAATACAACTATAAATTGCACCGTTAGTTTCAGTATCCACTATCATTTTGGTGAATTTTCAGAATTACTACCTTAACCAGGTAATGCTCCCCAAATCACACAAATATGAGATCTTTGGAAACTTGTTCTTAATCCACCTGCTCAATTATCCTCCTCATGGGAAAAGTAATTATTTTGGTGTTTGACTTGTCTTCCAGTGTCAGTTATGTGGGTCATGATCTATGAAACTTATTTATCATATGAAATAGGAAAAGACCTATTTCTGGTCAAAGGTGGTTGAAGACACAGAGAAAAGGAAAAAAATGAACATACGTAGAGCCACTTTTAAGATACTTAAAACTGGGAATTGTGTTCACTTTAACAATTGCTTACATACTGTTTTTATCTTCTATAAAATTAACTTTATCTTTTAATGCACTCTCTTGCTTGCGGTATTATTTTAATGCTGTGAGTAAAATTTATTTTCTTTTGAAGAAAAGTAATACATTTTAATCAGTCATTACCTTTTCTTAAAACATAATGCTGTTAAAATTAAAAAGTGCTTGTTTGTATATTAGCAAATAAAAATAACTCTAGTGGATATGATTAGAAATATAAAATTCTTGGGCAGGGGAGATAGCTCAGTGGACTAAGCGCCTGCTTTGTTTGATCCCCGGTCCTGCTGGCCTTGCCAGCCCCTCCCCTGGGCACACTGAGCTGGCAGCCAAGTCCCGGCCTGGTGGCGCATGCCTGTAATCCCTGAGCTGGTGAGGCTGAAAGCAGGAAGATCACTTCGAGTCTGAGCTGAGTAGTGAGACCTGAACCAAATACACACACACACACACACACACACACACACACTATATATATATATATATATATATATATAATTATATAGTATATAGTATATAATTATATATATATTATAATTATATATATAATTATTCACAGAACTGAGTAGTGAGACCTGTACCAAATACACAAATAAAAAAAGGAAATATAAAATTATTCGCTGAACATACAAAGGAACTATGTTTCTATCTTGAGTTAACATTTCCAAAGGAAAAGTTGTACATTAGTCATAATAAGAGGAATAAGTTATGTGCAAGATGATTGCAAGACACAGCTTTTTTCCCGGTTTGACAGGGTCTGTCAGCCCTATGGACCATTTTGTCTTTTTTAGTATGTAGATGGCCAGTGTTCTCAGGAGCACTGTTTGCTTCACCTTCACAGAAAAGACAAGCAAGCTGTCAGACAGGCCCACGTCGGTCTTTTGCTGTGTGAATTCAACACACCCAGCGCCTATCCTTGCATTTGTGAGTCACCTCAGCAGAAGCTGTGGTGTCCTTGGTGCTTGCCTTGAGGCAACCTAAGGATTGTCATAGTAGACACTCATTTTTAAGGAATGTAGAAATTATGACAGCTGTAAAGTGCATTTAAACTTCTGTCCCGGGTGCAGGGTTTGCCAGTGTATTCTGACTGAAAGTTTTTGACTGACTGCTACTTAATACTCTTTTATCTTTTTGCTCCTATGAATGATTTTGTAGTATATACTCATTTTAAAATGAGTATGTAGTTAATATTTTATGCTAACACCAATTTTTTTAAAGGTTTTAATCAAGTGCCCTTCACACAAGCATAGCTAGTGGAAAAACTTCAGTGACAGCCACCCGTGCCAATCAGGAGACTGGTATGAGGGAAGGAAAAGACCATTTTGGAATCCAAAACTGTTATACCTCAGCTCCTCAGCCTGTGGCCTGTGACCACAGTGTGTGTGTTCTGTGGCCTTACGCAGACCGGCCAGGCTTTTGAACCTCACTCTTCCCCTTATAGAATTGAGCTACATCAATCCCTTCCTCAGAAAGGACACAGATTAAGTTAATTAATCAACATGTGAGCATATGAAATCAGATTTCAGTCTTATGCCACGGCATATTTGTGTTTCTTTCAGAGATTGCCCTAAAAGTTCATAAAAGGTACAGCTGTCACAGACCAGGAACAACAGCTAGTGACCCTGAGGGGGTGGCGGCAGCAACGATGCCGTGAGAGATGGCAATGACGAAGCAGCACTAACAAGATTAAAATTAATAGAGCGATTAAAATATCTGGTACTTGGACTGAGGTTTAAGATATTAGCTATGAAAGAGTGGACTGAGAACATTAGGCTTAAGGGAACTATGTGCGTAAGGGTGTGTGTGCGTGTGCGTGTGCGTGTGTGCGTGTGCGTGTGTGTGTGAGAGAGAGAGGCAGACTCTGGCAAAGTGCAAAATTAGTGTTTAAAGTCAACTAAAATAAGTCTATCTGGACCCAGCGAGTGATGACGTTGCTAGAAGAACAAATGCCATCTTTCCTGGGATTAGAGAATTCTGTCTAGACCCAGTCCTCTTCCCCCGTTTCCTCGGAATTGGTCTGACCATGAAGGAAGCCCTGTGCTTGCAGTGTGCCCTGTGTTTCCAAATGGATTTTGAAGAGTGCAGAAGGGTTCTCGGTGCTGCAGGGAAGTGGACAGTCACATCGTAGCAAAAGAAACTCAAAGCTCCTGGCATGTTCAGAAAATAAAAAATGTAGAGGAAATATGACATCCTTTCTTTCAGAAAATTGCCATCTGGAAGATACAGGCTTTCTAACCCCTGCTCAGCAGGAAAGGACTGAGGAGTACAAGTGATGGAGGCCGATGTCAGTGTTTAATTTGGGGACAGCTTTTCAGATGCTGTAAAGCCTGGCTGAGGATCAGGGCAACAGCAGGAACCTGGGAAGGAACTTGAACAAGGTCCTGTCGGAGGCAGGGAATTTGTGACCCAACGGGGAGGAACCAGGGGTCGAAGAAAGGGCTGCTTAAAATTGATTTGGAAGGGGCCAGGCATAGTTTCTGTAGCCATTTTCCAATAAAATGTGTAACTGCGCAGAATGTAACTGAGTATGCGCAGAGTGCACGAAAGGAAATACCAATTATTCCATTTCATCATGAAGCATCTCCTTAGCAGTCCTATGCAGGGAATTCCAGTACCAGAAAAGCAGTCACATGAAACAGCAAGATTTCCTCCAGGTTTGATTCTGAACATTGAGAAAGAACTTTTACCTTGTAATTCAGAACATTTCTTTCAGAAAGATGAAGAAAGGAACAAAGAAAGATCAATTCATATTCTTCTCAAATGTGTAATACTGCACATCGCTTTCTATTTTTCTTCCTGATGGGAAATTTTCTAAAATACTGTTACAAACTTCTATTGCACATGCGTGGAGGAAAATAGCAAATTTTCTGAAGCACTAGACTGGCGAGCTTAGTTTAATCAGGGGAATTGAAGGTTTGCGACAGCAATCATAGTACCTACTTCATAACATTGTTATGTTGAAGACAGCTCCCCCAAGGCAGATGGTTCCTATGTGAGTCGTGCTGGGGAAGCACTGTGCGGCCACACGGCCGGCCTGCCCCGTGCAATTCGTAGACTTCCCAAGTGCGGGTGTCTCCACGGTCCTCCAAGGGACCTGCCTTGTAGCGCCAGGTGACGCGCAGCAAACTGAAGAATCAATATTGCCGGTACGTTAAGGTTTTGGAGTTGCTGGGTGGGGTGTGCACCCCTGTAGGTCTTATTCTCGGCATTGCACTCTGGCCCTAGAGATGGAGGGGAGGGGAGGTGATGGGGCATGGTGATGAGTTGCAGCGGTGACCGTAAGCAGACGCTATACCTGGTCTGTGACAACAGGATGCCGATGGCCAGCAGTAGCCATGTGCATGAAGCAAGAGTTACCCCAGGTGTGGGTCTTATTTTATTTGTGAGCTTGATTCATAGGTTAATTACCTACTATTAGCAAACAGTATCTGAGACCTTAATAGTCATTTTTTTTTTTATTTGCCTGGCCTCCCTGACTTTTATCAGATACAAATTTCGTTTCTAATGTTCACGCCTTTTTTGGTTCACCAAAGGTTAGTTCCTAGAAGGTGTTTAATATTTCAGAAAGCTAAAATTTTCATTTTGGCATTCTCGTGGATGGTGAGTCCTCTAAAATATGTGTGCCAAAATTCAATACTCTGAGAAGCAGAGTTCTGGAGAAAAACAAGCAACTGTATTTTCTTTTCTTTTAGTATGTATTTACCTTTACTGATGTTAATAAGGCAACTTACCTGCATTAGAAAGCATTTCTGAAAATAAGAAATTTTTGCTGCAAACAAACTTTAATGAGTTTAACAAAACCCCTCCTTTTGGGGGAAAAAAGAAAGGGCAGAATCCGGCGCATGGACGGCAGTTTAATTCTTACGCTGCTCTTGATCTTTCTGCTGAGATCGTGGTGCCCTTGTGATTGAGGATTCTTCATTAAAGTGTGACGGCCATGACGCAGCGGCTACCCAGCACGGCCAGCCAGCGAGGTGACCAAGCCGTCACCACCAATGGGTGCGAGGGGCGGCTTTCTCCTGAGGCTTATTGGTGGCTCAGCGCTCACTTGCTGTCATCCTTGTCTTGGGTGCCAACAGGAGGTCACTGTGAAAATGTGAAGCGTCAGACTCCTTTCTGAGCCGGCTCTCTGCTCACAGCGCCCCACACATTTTGTTGCCCAGCCACTCTAGTGCCATGTTGTGTTGCTTTGTCCTTGTTGCGTAGTTCCTGTTGTAGCAGAAGGATTTAAGAAACTCAGATGACACTAGTGTTCTCATTCTCAGAGACAATTATCATCACAGGACAGGAAGAACCCTTGAAGTGGCTTTTGCCGGTGTTACCGTTGTCTGCTGCCCCTGTTGGCCCTGTGTGGTCTTTTACTTGTTCTTCTTCTCCTCCATCTCTGGATGCCACTATCCTTTGGATCCCAAGAGCAAGGTTAAGTTGCTCTTTGTTCTTCATCAAGTGAGCTTGGCAGTCCAGTGACTCTTCTCCCTGGGAGTTGCTATCAATAAAAGGACTCTTTCACCAATCTCTCACTGACCTGTCAGAGCTGCGAAGACCCTGACCCACTCTTCTTGTACGGTTGCAGATGTCCCGCCAACAAGTCAGGGGGTGGACCACAAGCAAGTGCAGAGGGAGCTGGGCAATGTCGTCCTGCACCTGCACAACCCGACCATCCTTTCTTCCTCCTCAATTGAAGTGCATTGGACGGTGAGTTGTTGCCACATTTGGTTTCATTTTTTGAGAAGCAGGTGACGGCTGTGATATATGTATATCATTTAGCTACCTGTTGCTGCTGTGCACAAATGATAGCTTTATCATGTAAGCACTGTTTATTGTGGTAGCTATGCTCTGATTTTATTTATTTTAT
>NW_004524682.1:554582-555956 GCF_000260255.1 Octodon degus
ATAAACTAGCAATACAGAGCAGAGCCTTAAAGATTTTTATTTTGCATCTTTTTGTGTTTATTTTTTGTTATTTGCTAATGAAGCAATAAAAAGATACAAAAGATTGCATTTTTCCTCGTTGCTTTCATAGGTCGACCAGCAGTCCCAGTATATCCAAGGCTATAAAATTCTCTACCGGCCATCTGGAGCTAGCCACGGGGAATCGGAGTGGTTAGTTTTTGAAGTGAGGGCCTCAACCAAAAACAGTGTGGTTCTGCCTGATCTCAGGAAGGGGGTCAACTACGAAATCAAGGCACGCCCTTTTTTTAATGAATTTCAAGGAGCAGATAGTGAGATCAAGTTTGCTAAAACCTTAGAAGAAGGCAAGTATGATGAAACGTGTGGGTTCCTTGCACTGTGGTGTATTCTCTGGGCTTTTATTAACCTTAGTTGATAAAGTGTTAGGAGAGCATTAGATTTATTGACTGTTCATACTAAACACTAGATTATGATAAAATAATCTGTTTAATTAGAACAACTGAAAAAAAACCAAAGTGCTATGTTCGTTGACCTCTCCGAATAGTGGCCTGCACAAAAATATGCAAATATGAATGATTTATTATAGTACAATATAGTGTTTATTACATTATACAATATAGTATATACTAGATAGCGCATACATTTATTTAGAACTGAAGGTCAGAATTTAAAATGCTTACTTTTAAATTATTGGATGCTAGTGCCATGAATGATTTGTAGACGAAGTGAGTCACGTCTCCGTCTGCCCGGGACTTTCCACGGCTAGCATTTTCTCCTTATGCCTCCCATGTCTGGAAACCTGAAGTTAGGAAGAAACATTTACAGAGAAGTAAAAAGTTACACAGCAGAAGCATCTTACTGGAATTCAGACTTGCCTTGATGTTTTGTGGAGATACCTTACTGTGTGAAGCAGTACCAACGGGTTAGCAGGCTTCAGGAGAAACAAGTAGCCACAGACTATTAGACAGCCAACATCTTTAAAACATGCATAGTACAGTAAAACTTGCATGATTACTTTTGGTAGCTGTGAATTTTCTGCTTTGCGTGTTCTCTATGACAGTTCTAATGCACCTCTTTACTTCTTTTACAAACAACTTTAATAGCACCAAGTGCCCCACCCCGAAGTGTGACTGTATCCAAGAATGACGGAAATGGAACTGCCATTCTTGTCAGCTGGCAGCCGCCCCCGGAGGACACGCAGAATGGAATGGTCCAGGAGTACAAGGTAATTTATGACGGACACCACCTCCGCTCACAGGAACGGAAAAGCAAAGGGATAAAATGTTTATAGATATTTGGTGCCATCTGCTGGCGACACTGTCAAAATGCTAAATTGCTTTAAAGACTGTTTAGGTG
>NW_004524682.1:556506-568420 GCF_000260255.1 Octodon degus
CTATAAACTTGGTTTTAGTCTCTAAGGAGAATTTCATGTCTCAGAGAAAAATTACGTATGTTTCTATAAATTATGTGTATATTTTAAAAACAGTCATATCAAGGATTTTAATCTAAAATCTCTAATTATTTTTACCTATTAAATAATCAGCTATTTTCGATGAATACAGTCTTAACATGCATACATATTAAGGAAATGCTTGAAAATATTCTGAGACGTATCAAAACTTAAAGAGACAGAAAGTATAGTTAAAGACAGTGTACTTGAATTTGCCCTGTTGATGAATCTGTCTCATAAGATCACATTAATAATGAATTATAGATGAATAATTAATACAGTAGATAAGGAAAAATTCAAAGCCAAATAGATTTTATGTGTATTTTTCAACACTTTTATAAACATACTGTAGGCTTAGAAGAATTTTAACTGCAAATATATATAGCGCACAAGGTGCTCATTCTTCTAGCTACCAGCTGAATTATGTAATTCAAGCCATTATCTGCTACATGTAAATATTTCAAGTTGTGGTTGGGGTATGAAACAGATTTGGAAGGCACTGTAATGTGAAACCACTGACTCAGAGCTGCGATGGGGAGTGGATACACTTTAATGTGTATGTGTCAATAGGAGGTTCTGGGTAAAGCCGGGTGTGGTGTCCCACACCCGTAATCCCAGCATTTAGGAGGCCAGGGCAGGAGGATTGTCATAAGTTCAAGGGCAGCCTGTACTACACAGGGAGACAGAGAGAGAGAGAGACAGAGAGAGACAGAGAGAGAACAAGCAAGCTGGTGGTTTAGCAGGCCCACACATGGGCCCTCTCCAGTGCAGATCTCCAATGAGTGCTGCTCAGTGCCAGGCCCACCCCAGAAGTGCTCACTGAATCAGGTTCCCAGGGCCTCCACCCTCAGAGGCTGACGCGAGTGGCCTGTCAGAGGCCCTGCACAGCTTTTTGGGAAACCTGCCTGGTGATTCATCTGTACATCCTTACTTAAGTTCCAAATAAAAACCACAAACTTTTGGAGTAGCAAATTAATTTTGCTACTATTTAGCAATGACTAAATACAATAAGTTTTGATTTGAAAATCAACCTCTAAAATTTGTGCATATTCATGGGGATGCGCTTTTTAAAAGTACTTAAAATATGGCCATAAGCACACTGTAGATGTTTTGCAATATTTCAAATAAGATTTTGTAGCATAACTGAGCTATTAAAAAGTAAAACTGTCTGTACCTTGAAGTGCTTTCTCATGAGTTTCAAGATTATTTCAACACTGGGGTGTGACAGGATACTGTTTCTGCTCTAGTCTGAAAAAAATAGCAGGTTAGAGAAGACTTTCAAGGATTCAAAGTGAGGTGATTCTCAGCTCCCAGCAAAATTGTGTAACGTGGCATTTTCCCCGAAGAATCAAACTCATTTCGCTCTTCAAGAAAAGTGAAAGGGTGTATTTCACTTAACTTCATGGCCAATTTAAAATAATAAAATGCCTTTCAGAACCTGATTGACTGGTACAAAATCAGTTTGTGGCTTCAGTTCAGCTATGTAATGTGATTGGGGGGAACAGCCACAAAGGAGTCTTCGTTTCTAAGTGGTCAGATCCTGGTCTAGGGTCTGACCATTTGCTGGTGCTATCCACTGAAACGATATTAAAATAATATTAGCTTTCAAAGAAAAAAATTGAAAGGTTATTGACCAAGTGATAGAGGACAGTGATATTTTCAGATTAACTTGGAATCCCATTTTTCTATTGCAGCTTAGACAATAGTCTACTCCAAGTTAATTTTAGATATTGCTCAAAGACATCAGAACGAATAGAGATTATGCTTCATTATTCTATGGATCGTTCACTTATGGAAACTCAGTCCAAATTTTGCCAGGTCCTGTCCAAGTTCTTAAATATTGCAAAAAGTCACAGTATGATTTGTTTCCTTTTTGCATTTTTCAAAATATTTTTATTTGCCTGGGAAACATGGATCGTTCTTTTCTACCATATTAAGCATCAATAAAGTACATCCGAAATATGAACAAGTTGGAGCTGATAACTGCTACGCGAGTGACCGGGCCACGCTGGTGTCTTAGCCTGAGTACAACAGTGGGGCACAACAACATTCCCAGTTCACAGCCGGAACAGCCAGATGGCACAGGGAGTCCGGAACAGCCACAGTGGAGAGCAAGCCGCCGTGCAGCCTTGCTGCTGAGAGGCTACAAGATAATACAGTTTACTACAAGGGCGACAGCACACTCTATGTTTGTTTAATTTCTTGAAAATTATTTTCTACCACGAATATTTCTGTCAAAGTTAACAAAGTGTACAATCACTTTATAATCACATGAATGTTTTCTTTCTTATTAACTGTAGTTATTCCTTATGGCCTCATATGTGTTATGAAAGATTGATTCCTATTTTCATGCAGATATAAGATCAGGTTGCCAGTTTTTTCTCATTGATACTAGAATAGCATTCCATAAAGCTGAATGCAGTTCTAGGCCCTTACTTATTGAATAAAGTTTTATTTCTAACAATCATATGTACACAAAGTATTTTATATTATTTTGAAGCTTTCTCTCCCCTTTTTAAGCAGTTGCTTTTAGCTAGGGAGATAGCTCAGCAGTCTAAGTACCTGCCTGGCAAGCGTAAGGACCCAAGTTTGATCCCTGGTATCGCATGCCATGCCAGCCCAAAACGGAGGAGGCTGAAACAGGAGGATCACTATAATTCTGAACTGCCTGTGTCCAATACAGTAAATCAACTACTTCTTGGATTTTATGTAAATGAGATGACAGTGACAGTGTCCCACAAAACAGTGAAGTATTAGACTAAGTGCTCCTTACTGTCTTTTGTTTTATGATATCTGAAAACTTTGCATTATACCTACAAGGCAGACTCAGAATGAGGATACATAGGTGATTGTTGTTTATCTGGATATGCACAGGTTCCTTCAAGTTACTTTTATGTTTAGCAAAGAATTTATTGATATTAAAAAGATGGAAAAGAAAAACTAATGATGTATGCTGACCTAGGACTTAATGGTGTGTACTGAAAAGAGTCCTCAAGCAAAAAATCTGTAGACGCCCCTTACCTAGTTCCTTACAGGTTCCTAACAAGCCAAGGAGTTCTGGCAGTTACCCTGATACCGGCTTGGGCTGAGAGCATCTTCTCAGGGCTCGGTGCTGGGGAAGAGTTACTTGTTGTGGGGTTCATTACAGACCTGAACTCTGTCTAGAGCTGAGCTGCGTGCATCCCATGCTGATTTTGCCATCAACGCAGATTATTTCACAACATGGATCTTGTCATGTTCTCCTTACAGGTTTGGTGTCTGGGCAACGAGACTCGGTACCATATCAACAAGAGTGTAGACGGCTCCACCTTCTCTGTAGTCATCCCCTCTCTGGTTCCTGGAATCCGGTACAGCGTGGAGGTGGCAGCCAGCACCGGGGCCGGCGCGGGGGTGAAGAGTGAGCCTCAGTTTATCCAGTTAGGTGAGCATCGTGCAGCTCCCGAGTGGCAGGCTGTTGCTGCACCACTGTTCCTTTGCCGCTTTGCGTGTGATTAAGCCACTCTTTTTTCTTTGCTGTATTTAGGTTATTTTATTTGATACTGAACATAGATAAGCTTAAAGGCGGCTTAGCCACCTTTGCAAACCCAATAAAATAATGTGATGTGCCTTATCCCACCAATGGCATGACCTGCTTAAAACACAGATGGATATAGGGGTAAACACAGTCACAGATTGCCTACGTGTGGGGACACATCCTGAGAAACGCGTTACAGTGATTTATGCTTGCATGAACATTGTCGAGTGACTTCCACAAATTAAGACGTCTGTGACATCGTTGACCCATAGGACTTATGGCACAACAGCCACCCACAGCCACTGCTGACCAGAGCACTGCTGTATAGTGCACAACTACACAACTCAGTGTACGCTTATGCAAGCACACTTGTTAAGTAATATTTCATTTTATTGTTTCATAGTATCCTGAGTCTATCCTATGGATTTTTTTCTCAATTCTTCAACAAATAGTATTCAATGGCCATCAAGAAAGACCAGCAAACAAGAAACATATAGCGTGTAACCTTATGGGACTCACTTTTAGTTTTAAAAAAGAAAAAAAAAGGGGGGGGGTTACTGGCAAGATAGCTCAGCAGTCTGAAGTGTAGGATCCCTGGCACCATGTGCTGCACCAGCCCCAACCTCAGGGTGGGCTGAGTGTGCCAAAAAAAATTTTAAAACATAAAAAAGGAGGAAAAAAAGAAAAACACCTTCTATTCACAACTTAAATAAGTGTTGGAAATTTCTAACAATGCAAAAATTATGTTTGCATTTATGTCTACTGAAAATTGTAACCTTTTTTAATAACAAAAGATAAATGGAGAACTCAAAGCACTGGAACATGTTTACATAGTAATTACTTAGAAAGTTCAATAGAGTTTGCACTTTGAAAGTATTAGATTAATTGTTCAAAATCCGACTCAGCCTTCATGACGACAGCTCGGTATGACCAGTGCTGTATGAACACGATACACAAATCAATGAGTGATTGCTGGTAAAATCTAAAATGGACAAATGCAGCAACAAAATACTAGTGTTAGTAAATGGTGGGGAGAAAAGGTCAGATTTTAAAAGGTGACCTTTAAATTATGAAAGCTACAGAGAATTCCACAGGCACCTTTGCATGTATGTGTCACAGATCAGAATTCAGCCTGTTTTATATCTGATGCTGGACAATAATACACCAACAAGGATATGTAACACCTTATACTTCACGAAGAGTACATACTAATTTTGTGTACTAATAAAATAAATGACTGCCTAAAATTAATTCAAAATTAAGGAACGTTCGTCTTTGATTAATTCTGTTACAGTATATAAAGAATTTAACATTCATTTTACAAATACTGTTAATGTTCCCATGTTAAGACAATGCTATCTGCCTAACATGCAAAGGCTAACCAAAAGATAAGGTATGTATTTAAATTTTAAAGAAAAATTACAATGAAAGACATTAAATCTCCTTAGAATACATACCCTGGCTTTGAACTTATGAATCACACTGTAGTTGTCATTTTCTGAAAGCTTTTTGGAAGTCTTCTTGATTTTTATGAGGTGTTATCAAAAATACAGTGCATGCTGCAGCCACGTCCTTCCAATGCAAAGGCAGCTCGTAGAGGTGTTCCAGCATGTCTTCGTTCCGTTCACTCCCTGGGTGTGCGGCCATGAGCCCTCCAAACTCTTCCCCAAAGTCAAACTGACTATGACAGGAAAGCATTACGGGCCTGTTTAGGGCTGGAGGAAGCCAGGACCAGCAACGTTGCTAAGGGCACTCATGAAGAGGGACTTGCAGAACTTTCACTGCAGAAAGTGGCAAGGATGATGGGATCAGTGTGTTGGACGTGAAGGGGAGGATTTTAAGGGAGGCTAATAGTAATATATACTGTACTGAATCTTTTTGAAAAAAATTATATAGTTTGTTTTTCACTGAGACCTTGTGTACTTGCGCAGTTTTTGTGTTAGAACTCAATGAAAGTTCTGTACTGGGGGGAATTGTGTTCGACGTGGACAGTTCTGTAACCTTGGCTTCCTGAGTTGTCTCTGGGCCAGTAGAGAGAGGAAAGGAAGTCCTGGTGCTATGAGACAGCTTAAGTGGCTCAGATGCGGAGCTGCGCCCTCTGTGACTACAAGTTGATGGACAGGGACACCACAAAACAAAGTCGCTGGCTGGGGGACTGCTTCTTCATGACATACCTGGACAAGCCTGGGACACAGACCTCTCTGACTCTCACAGCCTCGGGCCATTTTGGACTTCTCTTTTTCATTTTGCACATTTCAGAAAAATGATTCTATACATGATTTTATTTTATTTATTTACTTATCTTTTAATGTATTTGGTACAAGGTCTCACTATGCAGCTCAGACTTCTAGCGATCCTCCTGTTTTCAGCCTCCCCAGTGCTGGGATTACAGGCATACAACACCACGCCTGGGCTTGGTGGCCAGCTCAGCGTACCTGGGGTGGGGCAGGGATAGCACGTGTTACTGGGGCAGGCGCTTAGACCACTGAGCTGTCTCTGCAGCACTCCATTTAAAACAAAATAGCTCCCTTGCTTAATTCAAACAGTGCAAGAAATGGTAAAAAAATTGCTCAGTGCATCAGTTCCAGTATTATATATGATATAGGAGAAGCAGTTATGTTGAAGAAATAATTGCCACTCAGATATTTCCTCCCTGCATAAAATGTCAGGATAGCTTGATTAAAATTGAGACTGTGAACTACATTCTGACGACACTTCCTGTTGTTGATGTTGCTCTCCTATTTTTGTAACGTATGACTTTTAGTCCTTGTTTTTTGCAAGATGAACTTGGAAAAGGGCCATCTGTGACTTTGTTAGTTACGATTTAAATCATGGGATTTAAGGGCCACATTGGTTTTCTTGAAATCATAAATATGTTCCAGTTCTCCATATCTAAATGCGGCCTCAGCTACAGCGAGACAAAGCCTGTGATGCAGCGGGCTGTTGTAATTCATTAGTTACACTGCACTTCATTCCACTAAGCCCATATGGCCGCTTGCATGGAACCTCTCTTGGCTGTTTCCATAAAATCTGAAGCTACTCAACTTAACCTTGTGCAAATAGCCATGAAATCTATAAACCTAGCAGATACAAAGGGTGTATTAGGAATAAAAAGAATAGATCTGCTCAGTGAACTTTCAGAGGATGAAGTGCTCTTAGGATAACCAGAGATAAAAGGACCTGAAACACGAAATAAAACTTTCAGTCAACCAACAGTTGGAGGCAGGTGACTCCTGGTGAAAATAGGTTTTTCAGCCTTGACCCTGATAGAGTAAGATCTGGAATTCTGTTCAAGGAAAAAATAAAAAATGAAAAAACATGTCACCCCCATCCATCCATACAATGCAAGAAGGAATTGCATTTTGTGTAGAAAAGGGTACTGTATTCCTACAGGCTCTTTCTATCATCATCAGAGACTGCTTATTTTTCCTGTCAAATGTCTTATTAAGATGTAATATCATTTAACAAGAAAAATAATCTGTGGAGGATTGTTTTTTAAAGAATTGTTCATAAAGAAGGAGTTGTATCAGCCTTCCCCCCCCCCCCCCGAAAATTGTTATTAGGCTGGAAAATATTTCTTCTTGTAGAGCAGCCTGCATTAGAAGGATCATACTTCTCTCTGGTCTGCAGTCTGTGTCTGCCACGTTGTTCTAAACTCTGGGCCTGCTCCACAGGGCGCCAGTGTTCAGTGGAGCTGTGCACACTCCATTACCGGAAGCCGCTTCCTCCAGCAGACAGTGTCATGCCTGAATATCAAGCGCTGTCACCAGGCTTCCCTTGAGCACAAAACTTATCAGGCCGACAGACGCCCTGCAGCTTCTGTCTGACCTCTGTGTAGGAAAGGCCTGGCCTAGAAGGAGAGCCAAGGCCAGACCTGTTGATCAGATAAGAAACAGAAGAGGCACTGTAACGGAACGTGTGAAATGACAGAGGAGAACTGCGGCAAGGGCTGGCCAGAAGGCCACAGAGGCAAAGCCTTCAAGCTGCAGGAGGGGCTCCAGCACTTGTGGCCTGAGGCCTTTCATGGTGTTCGGGCTGTCACCCAAGGAGGTTTCCTGGGAGGAGTGCTGGCTGGTCTTAGAAAAAGCAAGCATGACTTCTATGGTGTCCTGCGGTGGCTAAGAGATTGTCACTTCTGTACACCTGTGCAGTGGATGTCAGGGCAGGGGTTCAGTCAGACAGGCTGTGTCTGTGTGGCCCCAAGGAAGGGCACTGCATGAGGCAGGTCTCTGCTGTGACCACACGGAAGACCAGGTGGGAGTGGAGTGCTGCAAGCAGTCCAAAGTCCTTCGTCCTTCTTCTGATGTTAGAAAGCCTGACTTTGATCCAAAAGGGGTGGTGTGTCCGCTTAAGAGTGTGACGGTACAATACAGGCTATCTTCTGAGTCAAATGATTTATCAACTGCCAGAAAAGGACAATACTAGCAAAATGGACAAAAAGCTTCAGGTTTCACTTGATGTTGTGGAGAAGGGAGAGGAAAACTTCACCTGGAAATTGTGCCCATTGGGCAGAACTGGGGTTGTGAGGAAACACAGCGCCAACAAAATGTGATGCTGTTTTGATAACGAAGCAAAGCTCCCCATTTTTTCCAAAGACACCACTGTTCTCTGTGAGCTGAGCTGATGACGGGTTGAGAAATGTCTTAGTAGGTATGAGACATAAGTATAAAATAAGTAAATTTTATTAGTCATAGATTCCATCAATTTTTAATTCTTGAATCAAAATGTCTAACATTAAATGGAACTCTTTTGGACTATTCATAATACTTGATAATTCTTTTACATATTTAATGCTCTTATATCTATCTCTCAACATCATTATTATTTTAAAACAAAATTATTCATAGTTCTTTCAATGATAAAATTATCTTAATTTTTCATTGTGTTTTAGTGAACCTCAGGCTTATAAGACCTTCTGAATGCATGAATGCAAATGAAGTATTTTTTGAAGGCAGTGAAGGATTTTACCGTATAATCTTGGGGAGAGAACACACACATACATAGACTAGGTATCTGCCTTCCAGAGGAAACATACTTTTACCTGAGAGTTCCTATAGAATAGATAGAAAAAGTAAGAAGAAAATTTAGGAGTAGGAGAAACTGTACATCTTTTCTAGCAATTCATTCAACCCTCCCCTTTTATTTGTACAGTAGCATTAAAATATTCCATTCTGAGGTGCCGCCTTTTATATTTGTCAGCAATGTTGTAAGACATTTTATCTGAACAAGAACCTCCAGAGTTTTCTGAAATAGAGATAAAGCCATTGTCTTTATTATCTTAAAAACTATGCCCTGTTTTAAATCAAAATAAACAATTTATCTTAAAATTAACAAGTATTTCATAAATTTTAAAAGAATTGAAAAGCTTTTGAACTGCTTCAGAAGGGAGGGTTAAAAATAAATGCAAACTCACTAAGTGCAGCGGCACGTGGCTGCGGTCAGAGCACTCAGGAGGCTGAGGCAAGAGGATCGCTGCCAGTTCCAGGCCAGCCTGGACTACATAGTGAGGAGTTCAAGGCCAGCCTGGACTACATAGTGAGTTCAAGGCCACCCTGGACTACATAGTGAGTTCCTGACTCCAATAAACTAAAATGAAAGCAAGCAAACAAAATCCCCCCCAAATGTGAAACAGACCATGGTTGAAAATTAACCAAATAAGAAGATAACCATAATATACCACATATGTGTGCCTATCTCATCAAGTTGATTGTTTAACCCAGATTAACCAAAGGATGGTATTTCAGATTCTCATGGGAATCCTGTGTCTCCGGAAGACCAAGTCAGCCTGGCTCAGCAGATCTCAGACGTGGTAAAGCAGCCGGCCTTCATCGCCGGGATTGGAGCCGCCTGCTGGATCATCCTCATGGTCTTCAGCATCTGGCTGTACCGACACAGGAAGAAGAGGAACGGCCTCACAAGTACTTATGCGGGCATCCGAAAAGGTGTTAGCTTTCTTAAGTTTTTCAAATTTTGATAGGTTTGTGAAATGGTAGACATTAAACTTTGATTCTGCCTTATTTTGGAGCCCATGTACCCCACATTTAATCCATCAAATTCTCAGCAGCGTTTTTGTATGGTATCTACACCTTGACTTCTTGATGGAGCAGGGCAAAAAATTGAGCTTATCTGCTTCTTAGAACTCAGCTATCTTAAACTACATTCACCAGTGTGGGCTGAGACCTGGGTGCTATCCCATTGCCTTATTCTCCTGGAGAGTTTTTATAGCTTCATCTTCTTGAGGAAAATTTGTGATCTCATTGTCACAGGAATTAGAAATCAGGGTCTTAAACTCACAGAGTGTGAAAGGGGGTTTTTATTCCCCTCTGTGAAGCAACTGACAGCAACAGTACTACCTTCTGATGATTTGTGAAATTCCTCTTAGTAAGTCTGAATGCATGACTAAGTGATATGCTTTCCTTAGACAAGAAGGACAAAGCATTTTTACTGTTGGATTTTAAGTTATAAAGTAGAATATGTGCATATGGGTAATTAATAATGATGGTCATATTAGAAATGTTTCTGAAGTTTTTTTGCTATTCTTTGCAATTTTAAGATGGATTCAGTATGCCAAGCTAACCTCAGCTCTGAGCCTGTAGGTCATGGATTTGCACCTTTGATCCTCGGTGATTCTTAACCCAATCAACTAGTTGATCTTCCTTTTCCCCACCCACACATAAATCCATCAGTTCTGAGCCTCAGATCTGGGTAACAGCTAAGGTAGTTGTGAGTCCCACGTTGCAAGCAGTAGTCCCTTTGAATATCTTTAGTCTAATGAAAGTATTCATAGTGTTTCCCTCTATTCTCAAACATGTGATGGAGGTGGTGGCCGATTCTATATCCGCCCTTGGTACAGGGCTATCATTTCTCACACAACAGTTTTGCTTTGTGGCAAAACAAATTTTAAGAAGAATGCCATTTTGCCCCTGCTTGTCTACATATGTCCTAAGTGAAGATTTCCTATATAGCTTGATCGGTCTTACTCCTCACTAATTGTGGTTAAATGAGAATTTCCCATGTGGGTAGTGTTTGAGTGTCCTTATGTGTTTCCTAAAATACTCTGGGTAAGCAATGCAAATATTTGTGCTCTCCGTTCTGAGAGGCCTTGGGGAAAAAAAGAGTGAACACAGATTCCTCACCAATCCCAGGAAATCCATCTGCACCTCTGGTCTGGCTCCACAGCCCTCTGCACAAGTGTGGCCTTCCCAAGTGCTATTAGCCTTAAACATGTTCTTTCCAGATGTGTGTCCTATCTAGAGATGAAGCAAGGTGTGAGCACCCATGTCTGGGAAGCGGAGAGTCGGGGCCCAGAGGTTACTGCAGGGACAGCCCTGTTTGTTAGGAGCACCAAGCAGGCCGGTGTTGGGCACGGGGCCACAACACAGACTTTCGGTGCCACATCCATGATTTGTGTGTGGCTGCGGTGGTGGAGGGAACGAGGCACAGCAGCCCATGAACATCAAGGTGTGGAACCCCTTGGGAATTCTCCTCAAGGGACTTCCCGAGCAACTCTGCTTCCCAGGCAAGCAGGCAGTGGCATCCCGCCTTCCTAACATGAGGAAATGTCAGAGATGTGTGATACAACAGTTTAATTCTGCACATTGTCTTCAAGGCTACAGTGTGACATGAAACTCCCTAAGTTCTGAAATGTCCCTTTTCCTGTACTAATGCCCTCAGAGCATGCTGACAGTGCCTCTGTGCTCCTCTGCAGAACCTATTAAACTAATGTCATTGTCTTTTCAACCAGCTCCTGTTTAAGCAGAAATCCTAGAACATAATTACAAATGTAATGTGATGAGCACTCTCCGTACTTGTGCCACTGGCACCTTTTCATAGTTCGGTTTCTCCGTAATGAAAGCAGTGCATTGCGTGATCTCAAATTTACTATATACAAAACAATGCCAGTAATTTAGGAAAATGGAAAGTGAAGTATTTTAAATAAATAAGGGAAAAGAGCTTGTTGACCTATAAATATGAAGACAGAACATGGCTTTGGGAACAAGTGGACATTTGTGGCATTCTGCCCTCTGCTTAGCTGTGGGTGTGACATCCTCAGGACATGCCCATGCCCCTTCCACACACGGCCTTCATGCACACCATCAGCGGGTGCACGGAGCGTTCATTATGTTCCTGCAGGCTTTGACAATGAAGTTGTGCTAACAGTGAGAATTTCATTTAGCACTGACCTTTGTTCATCTCAAGTTTCTCAAATTGAGACTCGCGTTTAGCTAGGAGAAGTAATGACAAGGGCCTTTCACATTTTCCCTTGTCCTTGTGATTGTAAATTAATGTTCAGGCGCTCTGTGCTTGCTGTACAGCTTTAGTCTCCAACGTACCCTTTCTTTT
>NW_004524682.1:568520-572835 GCF_000260255.1 Octodon degus
ACACACACACACACACACACACACACACACACACACACACACACACACAAATTTTGAAACTTCTGCCAGGGAAGGCTAATATACAAACTGGGTGCAACACTGAGGTTTCTGCTGTTGTTCTTGCTGGGAGGCGCAGAGGAAGCCTGGGTTGTTCAGAAATGACGCTTGTAGGGGATGCTGCCTGGTCCCACCCTCCCATCCCCAGAGCTCGAATCCTAAAGTAAATTCCTTATCAGTGCTCGAAGGGAAGATCCATTTTGGGCAGCCCTTTGATGCAGGACAAGTAATCAATACTTCAGTTTGTTCATCTTAAATATTTTTTTCTAAAGCAAGCTTTACCGTACAAGGGGTGGTGGCGATTCCATGCTTTCTTTCCCAGAGCAGCGTTTACTTTAAATGAATGAGAAGAGATTTGATAATAACCCAGTCTTCTCCTTCTATGAAGTGGCAAGGAAATTGCTCTGGTGTTATCCCGCACTGGGAAAGGGTGCGGGTGGGAAAGGCAGGCGGGTGAGGCCAGCCTGCTACTTTGGAGGGCTACAGTTCAATTTCAGGCATTATTGATTAGATTAAGATTTATAACTGCCGAGTGAAGGTTCTCAGAGGGGAGTTTTTGTTCTATTGTTTAGCTTCCAGCATGGCACTAAAAAATGCTCAGCCTACTCCTAGAAAGCTTCTAAATGTAAACAATGCCAGAGAGATCAAAGTCAAAAACACCCTACTTTTTCTGTTTGCAAATTTTTAGGATGATAAAAATGTAGTGTTAGGCTGTTTTTCTGAGATGTCAGGTGTTTCTTGTCAGGGAAACAGCTTGATTTTTATGATTCTCTTTGTTTCAGTATTGTTCTTTCCTTTTTTCTTTCTCTTTCCCTCCCATCCTCCATCCTTTCTTCTTTCTCTCCTCTCCCTCCTCCCTTCCAATCATGAATACCAAAGTGCATCTATGTGTCCATTTCGTAAGCATTTACTTTCAGATTTCTAGATAAGGCTGCAGCAAAACCTTGATAATACTTGTTTAAGAATCCATCAGCCAGTGTTTGGCGATGACTGATGTTAGAGCACTCCTGTTTGTACTGAAGCCGAGAGCTAAATCTGTTACTAAATGCAGGGTCATTCCCGGGCTAACCCAGACAGTCCCCTTCTGAGCGGACGAGAATGTCAGGCACTTCAACATGGTACCTGTAGGGACAAGCTTTTTCTTTTTTCTTTTTTCAACCTCAGATTTGGTTTTATTCATATATCAGAGTGTCAGACCTCCTGACTTGGTTATTTACATTTGTTTTATGTTCAGCTGTCTGCTTGATTTATACTAATGTGATATGTTCCCTTTCTTCCTTCAGCTTAATAACTGGTTTATATTTTGTTTTGATTTTTCAGTCCCGTCCTTTACCTTCACACCAACAGGTATATATTTGCACTTCCCCTCCCCCTCCCTTTGTTAGGTTGGCATGTGTGATATGATTGTGTTTCTGGTTTTAGTCCATTTTCAGCAGAAACTGGGGGATAAAACTGAAATGCAATATAATACTTGGTTCACTCAGTCTGATACTCCTGGGCATGTACCTGCAGTGCAGATGGTTGGCGTGGCTTTCTCCTGCTCGGGGCAGGTGTCTACTCTGCACTCCATGTTGCACCTGGCCTTGTTCGCATGTTTCCCGTGAAATAGTCACAAGGCTGCTACCCTGGGCGTGGTTTAACGTGCTAATCATCTTAGCAATTATTTCATACCTGGCATGCATTTTCCCCCCTAACATGAGCTTTTGGGGTTTCCAACAGAAAGAATCAATATTTTAAAGGTAACCAAAGTGTCCAGCATATGTGATAAGTAAAAGTTCATTGTTTCCGAGTGAGAGTCCTCGCTGTCCTGAGGGATCGCACTCTTTTCAGGGCAGGTCCTCTGCCTTCCCACCGCCTCTGGCCAGTGGTGGACCTGTAGCCTGCCTCCGGTCCTAATCCCATCCCTGGCAGCCCTAGGAGTAGTTATCTCATCCCAGCAGGCTCCCAGTGTGGACTTTCTCTAAGTAGCAGAATCTGGCAGCTTCTAAAAACACATTTCTTTTTGGAAAATGTGTCTGTATTTAAAAAAAAAATTAAAAAAGCTAATCTCCTTCACCCCTTGCCTACAATGTACAAGTCGATTTTTGTTCTTATAATTTTATATCCAAAATGTACTGAACTGAAAATGCTTTCAAAGGCATTAAAATATATGTCCACCATGTACGTACATCTGATGAACATACAATGAGAAGGGAATCCCACCAGCCCCAAGAAAGGAATGGGTTACAGGAATTGATGGTCAGTACTTGACATAAATCTTGTGTGTGCAATGAAAGTTTATTTTAACATTTATCTTTGTTTTACTGGTCCTTGTTTTCTAGGAAAACAAGCTATTTTTCCTGAATTTAAGGTTATATACAACGAATCATGAAATTGCATGATATAATTAGAATTTAAGATAGAAATTTATGATGAAGCAAATGCAGAAGTAGATGACACAGTCAGCAAGGGTGTGCTGGTGCACATCCGTTTTATTTTTCTCAGTATCCTTGGGACGCTAAGAAAATAAGAGTGATGTGTGTTTCATTCTTTTAAAAGTCTTTAAAAAGTAGAGTTTAATCAGAAATCTGCTATGACCTGTAATAACTTTTACAAAGCTTTTAAGTAGCTTGTGAACAAGGAAAAAATCCATTTTAGGAAGATGCTCATGAGTGTAATGGTTTTTGGGATGGAAACGTGACCACTAACTCTTCCTTCTTGTTTTTGTGACGTTCCAGTAACTTACCAGCGAGGCGGCGAAGCTGTGAGCAGCGGAGGGAGGTAATTACCCTGCTTGTTTTGTAGATCCTAAAGGGAATTCCAAACATTTCTTCCTGCCTTTCTCCGTGATACCACTTTCACTGCTTAAAAGGTTTCACTTAAAGGTGAAATTTATTCAAATGCTTTAGAAAGCCCCCCCTCCAGCGCCTCTGCAGCCCAAAGACATTGACGCGTAAATTCAGTGGACAGAAACCCTTGCACCTTGAGCGCCAACCACACGAGGGCGCACTTTAACCAAGAAAGGTAGACTTGCTGATTTAGCAGATGATTAAAAGGAGTTAAAATGATTAAGCTGTGGCATTTATGAAAATTAAGAAATATAGCTGGTTAACAGATATTATCAAAGAAAACGTGCTCATTTGAAAACACGCTGAATGCAGCCGTTGCTCGTAAGTTGCAGGTTATGTTTGTTTGTTTATTCTTGTTATGAATTCGGCACAGTTGACATCTCCATTTGGAGGGAAATAGGTTGAAATAGAAGAAATCTTGGTAGCTTGCTAACAAAGAGCATTTCCCTCTAATTAAAGGATCCACAGACCTGTATTTATGATTTTTTGTTAATTATTATTCAGTGAACTTTAATATATTCACAGAGAAATCACAAATCGATGTGACAGGAGGCTGAAAGGGGTTGACTAGGGGGTATAAATTACACAAGGCATCACTCAGGATTTTCCACCATCAGGTGATTTTTTTATTCAAAACCAGCATCATCAAGGTGTAAGCAAAAAAAATTCTCAAACAAAACCACTTCATATTTCAAATTCAGTTAAGCTATTGAGTGCCTCTCTTTGAACAGCTGGACAGCATGGTCAGCTACTAGACACAAAAGTAAGAGTGAGGACTCCTGAGTCCAAGAAGTACACAATGTGCTGAGAAGAACTCTGTCTTTGATACATAACAAAGAGGGACTATTTAATGAAAGAGAATCTTGAACGCCTTTCACCAGTGCTGGGCACAGGCGGCTGTGGGTGTAAATCTTTTCCTTTCTGGTTACTGGGCTAGCTTCGTGCTTTCCGACCCATAAAAAAGCCTACCACTGAGGCGCTCCCATAACTAGTGATGTCTCCCCGAGGAATAAATCCATGTGATTTAGAATTTCATCCTGCACATGCCTTTGCAGCCAAGCGAATTCCAAGTAACTCACAGCCCAGACAGTCGCCCAGAGCCTCTAGCATTCAAAACAAAACCAAAAAATCTCAAGGGTAAATTTGGAATGCTTGATTATTTAGCCACCATTTTCTGTGTGCTATTCATAACTCCAGACTTCAGTTTTCTTGGCCCCGACTTATGTGTGTGGGCATGCACGTCTTCATACACACACATGCACACTCATGAAACGTAAGCTCCGCTCTTCCTCCAAAGAGTTTACCACCAAGACAGCCAGAGAAACCGCAGCACAAGGGCAAGCAGCGGCAAACCCCAGCTGCTGCAGCAAAAATGAAAACCTGCAAAGTTCCTAAACTATTTGGAAAGAGCACTACTGAGGAAGACATTA
>NW_004524682.1:573689-600726 GCF_000260255.1 Octodon degus
CACCTGGCTCGCGCCACCTTTGGCAGGGTCTTCTTCTGCTCCTCTGCTGTCACCCGCCATGTAGCATGTCGTGGGTCCTTACTTTCCTCTCTGTCGTTGGCACTGTTCCATTGCAGGCACTTCTTTCCCAGGCCCAGTCCACAGCAAAAGTTCCAGAACGTATCAGCTCTGGAACCTCCGCCGGCTGTATCAGCTCTGCATCCTGCGAGCTCTGTGCCCACAGGAGCCAGCCTGAGCTTCTGAAGTGCATGCCGATCATGTCTCTGAATTGCTGAAAAAAAGCCATTTTCAGTAGAAACCACCATATTGAAAATAGCAGGTTGAAACCTAACATGGCCTGTGAGGCCCACAGGAGCATCCGCTCTGCCAGTCTGCTCCTCACCCCTGCACGCCACCCCCAGGGTCTCTCATGTCGGCACCCCTGCCACCTGCCAGCGCTACACCAGCTGTGTGTCTTTCTTCTACTACACCTTGCCTAGTACCATCCACCTGGCCCTGTCAGCTCGCTGGCTCTCCCCTACCACCCCCTCTAGGAGATCTGTACTGGGATCATCCCTGTCACCTGCCTGACGTGCAGCAATGTGTTGCAAACAAGAGTCACCAAATTACACCTATGGACTGAATCCAGCCTCCTGTCTGTTTTTATAAAGTTTTGTGAGAATACAGAGAGGCATATTTAAGCTATCCTTGCTTTGAACTACAGTGGCAGAACTGAGTAATTATGACAGAAACTTGGTGACTACAGATCTTTCACAGGTTGCTATTTGGTTTCCACAAAGAATTTTCCAGTCCTTGGCATTTATGTTTGCCTCTGACAGTAGACTGTCAATCCTTGTATCACAGAGAACATACAGTGTTTTCTCAGTAAATCAATTTTGATGATATAGTTATTTGAATGATACCAATAAATACAGCAATTATAGGAGGAACTGTCCATTGAAAGATGTTAATTAATACAGAGAAGGGAATGAATTTCTGAAGAAGGGGATATCAAAAGACCTGAGCTCAGTCTTCGATAACGTTAAAGAAATTATTTGGGGATGAATTTTTTTCTCTAATGAAGGAATTATCTAGAACTTTTGTCTAGGTCTCCAAATTATAAATTTAGTTATTCCCAGCCAAGAAAGAATGGAAATTGTAAGTGAAGAAAGCTCTCCCCAGCTTAAAGAAGGCATGGGGCATGTGAGGTAAGCAAGGCGGGTCATAGAAATATTAGGTAGCTATTCCTATTAATGGTTTTTCCTTTCCTCAAACATTCCTGTCGCCCTTTCCAAAAAGCCTACTTAAAACCAAAGCCGAAGCACATACCAGAGAAACTCAGAGCAACCCTGAGAAAGACAGGGAGAACTTCAAGCTCCCCTGGCAGAGGATTCCAGAACAACAGAGCCTGTCAGAGAGGTGAGGGAGGCAGGCCCTGCTTCTCCTGAAGGTATCAGCAGCTTTCTTCCCCATCCTGGCTTTCACACTAGAGTCTGCAGAGGGGTGGTGACCCACTAGCAGCCTGACACCCCTCACTGCTACTCCCTTTCACTGTTTTCCCAACTGCTGGATGCTGCGGTGTTATATTTTGTGGCTTGGCAGTTTAAAGATCTTTTGTTGGAGTGGCTGAGTACAATATCAGAAATAACAGAAGGAGAAAATTTAAAGTAATCACGGCATGATTCTTAAAAAATAAACACGTTCCACATATATATGCCTTTATAAGAGGATAATCTTATATAATAATATTTGGTGATTTTCTTTTAAATTTTGACGCAGGCTCTCACTAAATCACTCAGGCCAGGGTAGAGCTTGCTCTGTTTCTGTCTCAGCCTTGCAGAGTGCTGGTCTACACTGTGTGCCACCTGCCCCGCTGATGTAGTCCTAGTTTAGATACATGTTAACCACTGTAATCGATATATTTTGCTTCTGTCTCAAATTTATTATCAGGCAGTTAAAATCCCTGGGACGTGTTAGGTAATTGGAATGTACAAAGGTAGTTTAAATAGGTTCTAACTCCCTTATCAGAGTAACTCCTTAAGAAGACTTCCTGTAAGAACAGTGGAATACACATCTGACCTTTGAAAATTCATTATTGGACAGTAAACATGGCTGGTGTTCTCCTTTAAATAACTGACTTTCCTAGTTTATGTTTAAAGAGGACGAGGGTGGAAGGCTATAGTCTGCCTTCCTTATTGGAAATCATACATCTCTATGAAAAGTTCTCTAAGCTTATGATAGTATTAAAGCATTTGCTATAAAATTGTTTTTTGAGTGAATTATAGTAGCATAAAAATATAGGCTCTTCATTTTGAAACATGTAAGCCAGACTGTGGAAAATTTCCACTTGACCCCTACTTCAAGCATAGTGTAACAGCTCTACAGTGTCAAGTATAGGGGTTTTAGTTTTAATAACTCTGACAGTGATGACATTTCTGGTTTGGCTTGAAGATAGAATAAAATAGGAAAGCTAAAGATTACTAGGTGCAGCATTCCCGTAACTAACATCTATTTCACAGACGCCAGCTATCTGCGGTGCAGCTTGCATTTCAGTGTTTAACATTTCAACCCTTCAGCAACATAGCTCTTCAAAGCATGTTTTTATCAACAGTTTTAATACTGCAGTCAGTTGGCTCAATCTTAACAACTTTATCCTGAATTCCAGGACTTCAGCCATTTCCCCCAGCCCTCCCTAAGACTGTACCCCCTGGGGAGCATTCTGCACCCCCAACATACGTGTGCATCTAGCGTCTGAGCACAGTGTGCGCACAGGAGTGGCCGCTTGTGTTTCTCTCAGCTTCTCCCTTCTCTTGTCCAACTGAGGCTCCTCCTCTGCTAGATTTGCATAATCACAGCCCCAACCTGAGAAACTGCAAAGATTCAATGAGTTAATGCATGCAGAGAACTCAGAACAATGCCTTACACGCTATAAGCAAATACAACCTATTTTAATCACACGGACATACACACATATGGATATAAAGACAGAAAGTCTAAGTCCACATGCTTTATCTGAGTTGTAATATTCCTCAGATCAGCATCCTTTGTACAGTAAATTTCCATAGTTGCTGCCCTGTGTTGTCCTGCAGGGAAAAGGCGTCAGAGAGGGAAGTCCCAGGTTCCTGATTTCCAGGTAAATGGGAAGCATGGTGGTTGCCCTTTAACAAAGGAAATGAGACCCAGAAGAGAATTTTTGTGTCGTCTGCACTCCAGTCTGTTTACTGTGACTCAGACAGAGTGTCATACATCATCACCTCCTTTGCGGAATGATCACCTGGAGTCAGTGTTAGAAAAGGGCATGAAGAATGCTGCTGCTGGACTCCAGACTGAGTCCCTGGCACTGGTGGTCCAGCGCTCCCATTAATAACCACTGATCCACTTTGCCTCCCAAGGCACGGTGAAAGAGGATTACCATCTGCTGTGCCAAAGAAATGAGTGCTAATATTTCTTTTAGTTGACATCTTTGTTTTGCCAGATTTCATTTGGTAGCTTTCCTTTGTGAAGGACTTACGGCATTTTACATTGTCCCTGTCAGAAAACATTGACAGCTTAAAAAAACATGCACTGGACAGTGAGGTGGCCCTGTGCACAGTGCCACGGAGCCCGAACTCACTAAGACCGAAGCATGATTTTTGAAGAAAAATATGTAATTGGCCCTAATATGAAGTTTCATTATCTCAGAAAATGAATTCTTTGTTTTCTGAGTTGTCAAAAGTGTTTCACTTATTGGACTAAAAGTGTGAAGAATACATATGGCTTTAATTAGTGGATTTTTAATCTACTAAAAGAATAAAAAAAATATGGACCAGTTTTCTGATGCCGTGTTTGAGTATTAATTAATCGCTATGACTAATGGCAGAATCGAACATCACAAAGAGTAAAACACTTGAAGTCTGAAGCAGGTTGCAAATTTGTGGCTGTGCACACTGAGGTGCACCCCGGAGCACCGGGCCACAGTGGGGCGCATGGAAGGAGAGGGAGAACACTCAGATGGTGCGCCAAATTCTTGGGAGAGCGGCGGTGCTGTTTGTGGGAGG
Source organism: Octodon degus (assembly GCF_000260255.1). Lineage (NCBI taxonomy): Eukaryota > Metazoa > Chordata > Mammalia > Rodentia > Octodontidae > Octodon > Octodon degus. The sequence continues at coordinate 577,706 of NW_004524682.1, forward strand.
TAGGAATCGGAAACGCTGTTTTCTGTCCCTCTCATGCTGCTCTCTGTGTTTTGCCTTCAGGCCGGGACTTCTCAACATTAGCGAGCCTGCGGCGCAGCCCTGGCTGGCAGACACGTGGCCCAACACAGGCAACAGTCACAACGACTGCTCCATCAACTGCTGCACGGCAGGCAATGGGAACAGCGACAGCAACCTGACCACCTACAGCCGACCAGGTTAGGGACACGAAGAGAGCTCATACAGGGAACTCATAAAGGAGCTAAATCTCCTTTCCCTTTGGCTAGCAAAGGCAGTGCTTGTCAATATTTTCATGAAATGTTGATTTTTGTGTAAAATACTTGTCTGATCTAAGTATTTTCTTTATCCCTAAAAACCCATACTCCATTCTGCAGCAAGCAAATTTTTCTCAGAGAAAAGAAAACACAGATTCTTGGATAGCAGATCGGGAAAAGTAAAACTCATGTGTTTATTTTGTAATAATTGTGTAATATAATTTCAACTATATGTATATAATTATAATATTTAATGAATTTCATGACTTGGGGAAAATATAGTTCAAAGGTCATTAAGTCCATAGTTAGAGTGAACCCAAATCTTTAATAACGGTAAAAGAGTAGAATAAAATGGTAATAAAAATTTTACATGAAAACTGAAATTTTAAATCAGATATTAAAATACAGAAGTAAACCCCAAAGACATAAGAAACATGTGTATGTATATATATATGATGTATATAATGTCTATTATGTATTTTGATTGAGTCCTCATTCGTTGAATGTGGCTGTGATAATTTATACAGCCAAACTATGCTATCTGGAGCCCGTGTTCGTTCCACTCCCTGCACAGTTAGTGGATGTAAAGACTGGGCTGACTCCTGCAGCAGAAAGGAGAGGGTGGTGCCCCCTTACATTCACTGTACAGCTTTGTTGTCGAGCATAGTAGCCACCAGCCATGGATGGCTGTTTAAATTCAAGTTAAATAAGTAAAATACAGTTGAAAATTCAGTCTCTTATTCACAGTGGTCACACGTGGTGCGCGGCTCAGCTCTTGGGCAGTACACGTTAAAGGCCTAAAGCAGTGCATAGTCCTCATCTCGAAGTGCCTACCGCCTTTATGATGTTTCCTAACCACAGTTATACAAATCTAAATACCTAGACATTAGACGTGAGAATTACGAAAGGCCAGGTGAAGCTAGTACCTCTGTGCTCTGATCGGGTGTTGTAAGAACACAGTATAGTGTGTTCCTGTAGAACAGAAGAATTGCGAAGTTTTAATATTATATTCATATTTGCATCTTTAATAGCAAGTATATTTATTTAGCATTTTAACATATACAGATGAAAAACAGCTCTCAAGAGACATATTAGTGTAGGCCCCACATTGAATAACATGAGTAAAGTAACGGGCTTGTCCTAGCAACTTATATCTTGACTTAAAAATGTTTTAACTTCAAGATAGAACTTTAGCTCTTTCCTGCTGTTTGAATGTTTTCAGGTTCAGGCCTTAAAAGTTTCATGTCTATTAGTTATTTAATTCTTAAATATTTCAATAAAAAGAAAACTAGAGTGGAAATGAGATATTAGGTATATCAGTCATTATTCCGGGCTTTATTTGATCTGATGTCCCTGGTGGCCACGATTCATTTTGCCATAGTCATCACCATTCCCTTCTTCTTGGGATGTCATTATGAATCCATGAAGAAAATGATTACGTGGCATCTCTCCCTAGAATGGTTATAGGTTTTAACCCAGATATGAACCAGCAAGGCTCCTGAGCGCTGCATGCTAGCACCTTACCCCAGTCCTTTTTTGAACCAGAAATACTTCATAAAATATTAGCACCTCAGATGCTTTGATCTGCAGAGAGCTTCCCCCTCCTTTTTTGGTATGTTCAACTTACATTCCTTACTCTGTTTCCTCAACAGCTGTTACTTTTAAATGCCTTGGTAACCAAAGGCTAGAAAATGTATAGTTGATGCATAAATATTTACTTATATATTCTTTTAGTGGAATTCCCACTAAAATGGCTTTTAGAGGAAATTTATTTTAAATTAGATGAATTATTTACCGCAAAGCACAAGTTCAAACCAGTTTAGTCTCTCCACGAGTTTTGTGAATCGTCTTATTCTCTCAAATTTTATTTTCTTTGGAGTGTCCACTGACTATTCGGCCCCTCTCATTGGTCTTACTTAAAGCCATTTGTATATTACACACCAATTTTACTGTGACTCGCAAAACTTCTTAGAAATTTAAAACGAATGACGACGCAGAATGACCTTTTCCTTTTCCTCTCCATTGCACGTAGCTGATTGTATAGCAAATTATAACAACCAACTGGATAACAAACAAACAAATCTGATGCTCCCTGAGTCAACTGTTTATGGTGATGTGGACCTTAGTAACAAAATCAATGAGATGAAAACCTTCAATAGCCCAAATCTGAAGGACGGGCGTTTTGTCAATCCATCAGGGCAGCCCACTCCTTACGCCACCACCCAGCTCATCCAGTCAAACCTCAGCAACAACATGAACAGTGGCAGCGGGGACTGCAGTGAGAAGCACTGGAAAGCACCCGGTCCGCAGAAACAAGAAGCGGCACCCACTCAGTACAACATCATGGAGCAGAACAAGCTGAACAAAGGTACAGAGTTAGCTTTGCATTGAATCCAGTCCAGGCCCGGGGTGGGTGCTCTCAGTTCTTTAGGGCTCGGCGTGGCGCCTGCTCTGTGCCTAACAGGGAGAAACTCTCCTTTTGTTACCTAGAATTCCTTATTTCTTTGCTTTCAAAATTTCCAGTGTCAAAGAGTTAATTAGCACAACAATAACCTTGGAAAATTGATTTTATAATAATATATAAGTATTTTCAAATGGTTTGGAGATTAATTTAAATTTAATAGTAGGTGAGGGATTGCTTGGGACATACAATCTTTTATTCATAAGGCAGATGTGCAACCGTCACAATACTTCACATTTTCAATAAATAGACCATCCTGTTCTTTCCACTTGAGGATGGAAGATAATTGCTTTACATGGTCATATAAGCGAATGGCATTTTTATATCAAACTGAAGAAAAATAATTAAATTAAACTTGATCTTGAGAGGTAGTTCAATTTGTTGTATTTCTCCTACCTCGTGTGATTACTGAGACTGCTACAATGTATAATTTTAGAACCTAAATTTCCTTGGTTGACCTGATTGAAGTCTGTCAGTATAGAACCTAAAATAAATTGAGTTTTGTATTAACTTGAAGGAGCAGAATGGTATTGTATGGCCTGAGGGGAATGTCTCCGTATTGTAATATGTGTGGGTTAGAAGAGATGGGTATTGGATTTCTTTGTAGTTCTTCAGGCTACTATTTTAATAATATGATTTGCAAAGTTAGACCTATAGTTAGAACTATATAGGAAAAAAAAAGACCTATATAAAAAAATTGCTCTATTTAAATAGATGGAGCAATGTTCTACAAATATCAAGATGAACAATGCATGTCAGCTAATTAGAGACATAGGCTTATTTTTTTAGGCTTGAGTTGAGAGTATTTTGGTCAAAAATCAAGCTTACTATATCTGGAAATTACTAAAAGATAATAAATATTTTTTTGAATAAATTCATTTGATAAGTTTTCATTTTATAAATCATCCGGCCTTTTCCTAACTTTAAGAAAATACTTGATTGGTACAAAACCCCAATTTATCAAATATTTATTGAGAGTCCTGCATAAGTTCATAACAAAGGCAGACAAAGATAAAAGAGCCGGTTTCTGGAATTGTGGAGTTTACTGTGGGGATTTAAGCTCTTATCACACTATTTCTCCATAGCGCTTGGTTTTTCCCTGGACCTTGGACAGCTCTGACAGTGCGCTGTACAAATATTTCAGAACTCTGATTTACTGTTGATATCACTCGTAAGCAGATTTGGTCCATCAGAGTGTCATAAAGCGCGCAGAGAGCGACTGCACTGACAGATTGTGTTTCTGCCTGTGTTCCGTTGCCGAACTTATCACTGAGTTTTCACCTTTGGCTAAGTCAACAAAGACACTTCCAAACCAAATTCATATATATTGGGGTTTTTTTAAATCAGGGACACATTTGTATTAAATACAATCTTGCTGACAAGTTTATACTTCTTATTTTACTGTAACTTAAGTTTTTTTTTAAATTTTAGACATGATATTTACATATCTTACTATTTAAAAATCATTCTACATCATGTACAATAATGAGAGATTGAGCTCAGCACGCTGTGCAGGCTAAGAATGTACCCTTCAACTGTGCAGCACACTCAGTCCCTCTTACTTACCCCTAAATATAAACTTTTATGTCCTGACAATTGAATATTAAAATAAAAAAAGAAGTATTAAAATAAATGGATCAGTTGGTTTCTTGAGGTAGTTAAAAATACAGACAAAACAGACAAGTGAAATAACTGACAAGCAGAAACAATTAATTTTTTCCATCTGAAATATCTAGATTATCGAGCAAATGACACGATTCCTCCGACGATCCCATACAACCAATCATATGACCAGAATACAGGAGGGTCCTATAACAGTTCAGATCGGGGCAGCAGTACATCTGGTAAGTAAGAGGAACCAAAGAAAATGTTCACCCCCCTTTGTAAGTTGGTACATTCCATGATTATGAATTTGGTGCTAATGGACTGCTATTTTTATTTTGTGCTATTTCATTTTACTTTTTGATGGAACCAGGGTTTGAACTCAGGCCCCTGCACTTGTCAGGCAAGTGCTTATTCCACTGAGCCACCTCTCCGGCCTCCTGGACTGCTCTTTTTAGGGGACACATAAAACGCCTTTGTGTTATTTGATTCTGACCTGGGTCTTGCCTCTGCAATTAAGTGGACTCTCCACCCAGCTAATCATTTTTTAATCTACATGATCAAATGCTAAGCATTTTCTCTCTTGTCAATGAACTTTTATAAAATCAGAAATATGCTACAGATAATTAAGACATCCTTTTCTCCCCTAGCCAAAATATAACCGAAAATGTTGCCCGTGAAGCTAACCTGCCCAATATGTTACCACTTGAAACTAAACTACAAAAGCATGCATCATCTGAGTCCACTTAAGTAGACTAAAAGCAGGTCAGACAATAACCTGAGATTGAGGTACAAGGGGAACCCGTCTCAGCTTATAAGCTCTCTCTGATCCTTCAGTTCTTGCTTAGAAGCCTCCCAAGCAACCTCCCAAACTCAATTAGTCCACTGCTCTGAAGCCATATTAAGGCCTCTCCCTGTGGTCTGCACGCTGCTGCAGCTGTTTGCCAGCTGTTTTCCTGATAGAGGCTGCAGATGGAAACTTGCTGGTCCTTAAGTCCTGTTTTTCTAATTAAAGGGGGCTCCTTATTAGAACTAACATGTGGCAAGTCCCGCCACAATGGGGCACCCGGATTGATCTCGAGTCAAGCTTGCTTCTCCAGGAGAGGGTCAAAACGGCCTTGCCCAGAGAGCATATTAGAGCTGTTGCTAGGGACTTTTAGTGATGTCTGCACACCCTACTTCTCTGATAACTGTCTCATTTACTTTTTACCATCTTTATTTTGTAGCGATTGTTGAAATAGCTCTTAAAAGGAGCTCAGAAACAGCCTGTGCTTTTTCATGTTTTCTCTGGTTTTACTCTCTTCTGTTATTTAGCAATTAAAATTAAATGTCTTTTTTTCTATTCAAATTAAGTAAATTCTGAGTGAAAAGTTTCAGGTATCTACTTTGGGGAAGATCATATAAAAGTTTTTAACAATTTGATTAACTTATGACATTTGATCTTTGGATGCTTAGTCACTAATGGAAATATATCTTAATGGAATAAAGCCATGGATCTAGCTAATTAATTTTCAAATGACCTTCTGCATCCTTCGGCCTAGATGCCCAGATCCAGATGTTATGCTGTTTTGTCTTTTGTTGTTGTGTGGATATTTAGTAAAATGTTGTCATCGTGTGAAATGTCGCGATGGTAGGGGTGAGAACAAAGCAAGGAAATAAGGGTAGGAGGGGCTTGTGACAAGTCTCTTGGGGCTGACGGATTTGTCATAGCAGATGTTTCAGGAAATCAAGAGAAGGATGCCAGGCAGCATAAGCTCAGCAACTCACGCCCTGCAGCTCCACTGTGAGACAACTCAGTGGTGGGAGGAAGAATGAAGACTCGTGAGCACGGGGCTGCCCTCAGAGACGCTTAGTAACAGCCTCTGCAGCCCATGCTTGGTGCAGTGCAGGGAAGGGACATCTGGTGTAACACACACTGCCACTTGAATGGAAATTCCCAAGTGACTCAATAGAAAACAGAGTCATTGAATGAACCGAGACCTGTTTCACCTACCATAACTTGTTGCTACTTCAGAGGTTTAGCAAAGTAGGTCTGTGGGAGTTGCTGATGTGAAATCATGTAAGAGAGGAATTCAAAACACATTGTCTATGTCATACATCTGAATCCAAAATATATCAGACTGAGGAAGAAGTAGTTTTTCCCACGTCTTTTGATCAAGTGGACTTTTTAATGACTATAGATAGAGCTAACAATATTTTAAAATTATGCCACATCTACAAGCAGAACATAGTAGCACTTGAATAACTGAGTCATTTCCAACTACCAAGAATATTCTACAGCATCATTTTGCCAAAAGCTGTAATTTTATAGAAACCATAGTTGAGAGTGCTTTGGTTGGTTCTTTTTTAAAAGAAACATTTGTCTTCTTCTTTGTCATTAGATATATTAGTTTTTCTAGCAATTATGTTCTTATATACTTGCCTTTTAAAAGAAAACTAGTAATTTTACTGTGCCTAAAACATTTCAATGGACAAGTACAAATTATTTATATTCAGTGATTTAATACCACAATGAAACTCTAATAGATTGTATCTTTATCATACTGTATTTTAGGTTTTAGCAATTAAATAATAGAAAGGCACTCCAGAAAGTATGTCTACAGCTCATTGTTTTAGATAATAATCCATAATGCAATTAATTGCTACAGAAAGATCACTATTCACGATAAGAATTATAAAATTCATTTATGGTTTTATTGCTTTCTGCCTCGTATTTTGCAGTTCACCTTGGTAATACTTTGCTTCTTGTACAAAATCATATTTAAAATTAACAAGGAAATGTATGCCTAGCCCCATGTACACATATGAATCGTAAGATCATATTTGCAGGAAGTAATTAACTCAGGGATAATAGAAACATTTTTAAAGGTCAGAAGTGAAAGCCTTGTGTTGTGTTTTTTTTTTTTTTCCTCTAGGGAGTCACGGGCACAAGAAAGGGGCACGGACACCCAAGGCGCCGAAGCAGGGGGGCATGAGCTGGGCCGACCTGCTGCCCCCGCCCCCAGCACACCCCCCTCCTCACAGCCACAGTGAAGAGTGCAGCATTTCTGTAGATGAAAGGTAAGAGGATGCGAGGGCCAAGTGGTGCAGCGCAATCATTGCTGAAGCCCATAAAAATAATAGCTAAATTGGATTGCTGAAAGAACACTGATGACGACGGTGCACACACACTGTCTCTAAATAAAACAGTGTCAGTCACTATGCCTTAGCCACCCGCCGAAGGCTGCCCAGGAAAGGCTTTCCAGGCGGTTCTACGACTGCAGATTTCTTGTGCACATAGAAATCCACAGTATGATCCTGCATCTACAGTTGTAGATAGACGCTCAGGTATATACAGTCATTTGTATGATTGTGGAGTTTTCAAAAATAGTCAGACATTCATAAGGTTGCTTCTAGTGGTGTTGGACCGCATGTATATGATGGTGATCCTATAAAATTATAGTAGATCGGCGGATTCTTGTTGTCTACTACCTTTATTGTCCTTTTCTGTGCCTATTCCATATTTGTGTGTGAATAGATACACCAGTGCTTACGACTCCGCTACAGTTACATTCAGCATCAAATACAGCGATGTGCTGTGTAGGTTTGTGCCCTACGAATGGTAGGCTCTGTCGTTGTGTGTGGTGGCCTCGACCATCTAGATTTGCAAGTGTAAGCTCTGTGATATTTACAGAATCACAACCTCACCTAGTAACGCATGTCTCAGAACATAAACTGTCTTGGAGTGAAATGTGATTGCCAGAAATTCTTCAGCGCCCTGTTAAATTTTCACGGACTCATTGTGTGGATGTGCCCTTCAACCATGGTAGTTTAAAAAAAATGATTTCCTGTAGTTATCATTGCATTACAAAGAACATTTTACAGTACTTTAAACATTCCTACATTTTCTTCTCAAAGGTTAGAACAAGTAAAAATGGTTCATATGAAAAAAATTAGAAAGTTCTTTCCTCCACATTCTGTATAACTGTGGTCTCTATGACTGTATCACAAAATGATCACTTCACTACTAGAAACCAAGGAGAATTCACTTGATATAGGGCCGTAACAGCAGAAAAGGAAAAGCAAGGCTGAAAATGGATCTCTTCAGTGACTGCCAGAAAAGTGGAGGTTTGTTCTGCTCTTCCCAAAAATCCCCCGGGTGTTGTCATTCCCCCTGTGCTCAGAAACTCTCTAATTTATTTCCCAATCATTTTAATAAAATATATTTCTGTGAGAAATGCTTCTGGAAAAATATTTTTAGGCAAGTCTCCTTATCTAAAGTATTTATATTTTGTAGAGTTTGGGTGAGCACTGAATTAGCTGGGGTTGAACCATAGCACTAGAGGAAATATAAGTATATTGCTTGAGCGCTGGATCACATTTGTGTCAGTCCATGACTTTATTGAATGTATGTTGTATTAAAAGCACCTGATGTAACATGAATTTTTCACTAACATGAAACTCAGAGCCAACAACATTATGTCGTATCTGTGAAAAAAAAAAAAAATGCATCTGCCCAGAATGTGTTTTCTCCATAAAGTGCATCACATCTTTCTTATGATTAGGAGCCCAAATAATACTTGCTTTGAGCACTGTTTGAAACAGAGAAATCATTAACATGAGGAAAAAAATTAAAATATGACATTAAATCAACTGTGTTAAAAGGACACAGGTTTATAGAGAGAGCTGATGTAAGAAGTGGAGTGCCATCACTTGGCTTCCTTGAGAACACGCATGTCTGAGGGCTCCCATGGTTGGCCTCTTCGTGCATCGGGGGGGGGAGGAGCTATGAAAGTGTTGCAGGTCTTGGTTTTTGAGTTGCAAATAAATTTTACTGAGTCAGTGAATTTGAAAATGTGGAATCTCCAATAATGAAGACAAGCTTAACTGAAATTTCAAAGTTTGTTTTCTAGTCCATTATTACTATTACAGTTCACTAAAAAGGATTAAAATGAAATAGCGTACATAGGTTTAAGAAAGAAAGCTCCAAGAGATGTAACAGGGGACAAAGCAAAAGTCTGACTTTAACTGTTTTAACTGAGAAGAGTAAACCAGATCTGCTGGTAATTGTTCTCGACATTGACAAATGAGAATTTTCTCAATTAAGAGAAGAGAAGGCACTTTATGAACAGGGACCACACAGATCGGTGGACCCCAGAAGGAGTAACGTGAAACACATGGTAGGGAGAGAGAGGCCCGGGCAGCAAATGTAAGACAGATTCTGCAGACATTTGAATGCCATGCGTTGGTATTTTTATTTTATTCTCTAAGCAAATAGGCACTTTTTAGTTTGTAACAAGTGAGTGACCTGAGAGTGATGTGCTCGAAAGAAATTTTGGAGCAACAGAAGGAATAACTAGAGGCAAAGAGCACCATTGAGGGGTGATCGCACTGGCAGACGTAACAAGTAAAAATACAGAAGTTGATTCTGGACATACTTTATAGACAGACTAGGGATGAGCAAGGACACAGTGTGCTGGAGAAGAGATGGAAATAATTCTCCGTAAGTATTTAGTCTAGATGAATCAAGTACTATGCTACCTGGCAACAAACGACACGAGGAAGGGTGGCAGAATGAAACAGTAAGAAAGATGAGGAAAGTAAAAGAAGATACCAAAGAACCATATTATTTGTGCATCAGCTTTTCTAAATTAAGTTAAACAAGGAAGATGGTGACTGAGTCAACAAGAGTGGTAACAACAACACAAGTTATATAGAGAAGTTCATCACGCTCATGTTCATCATTAAACATTGACCCAAGGGTAAGAGAAAAAACAGGAAAATTTCCCAGATCTGTCTTGACTCCCACATAGCTCTAGCAGAGAACACAGGAGGGCATTTTATTGCTTAAGAGCATTGTGTTTCTCACTCACCGTCCCAAACACCGCCAACTAGTTCATTCTGTGCTCAAATGAAAAACATGATCTATTACCATTGCAGGAGGAAAGTGAATGGTACTGGACTAAATACGTCAGTGTCCAATTTCATCTCCCTCTGAAAGGCTTTACAGAATAATTTTTCTCAGTGCCTAGAGTGAAGCCCCCTATGTTCAGGCCATTTGCATGCCATCTTTGCATCTTCTTCCTGTGAGCATCTTGAATCATAAAGGCAGAATCCACCAAACCTACCAAGTACATTTGAGATGGACTAAGTTAAGCAGTGTTAAGTGGGATTCTTTTATTCTTTGATATCTCAGCTTCTCTAACATGATAAATTGTAATTGTTCAGGGAAAAATAGTGGGTGTAGTAATTCTCAGACCTTTATGAACATGAGCTTTTATGAAAGCACTATCTCCTTTATATGAGCCAAAAGCTTCTGACTTTAAAAATAATTCAAATTTGAAATTCTGTTTATTGTAAATACAAAGAATTTATTTGGATTTCCAGAAGTAATTCTAGATGTTCTTATAATTCATTTTAGCTATGACCAAGAAATGCCATGCCCTGTACCACCAGCACGGATGTATTTGCAGCAGGATGAATTAGAGGAGGAGGAGGAGGAAAGGGGCCCCACACCCCCCGTGCGGGGAGCAGCGTCTTCCCCGGCTGCCGTGTCCTACAGCCATCAGTCCACGGCCACTCTGACGCCCTCCCCGCAGGAGGAACTCCAGCCCATGCTTCAGGACTGCCCCGAGGAGGCGAGCCACGTGCAGCATCACCCAGACAGGAGGTAGGTGGCCCTTGGCTGCCGTTGCTGAGAAATCAAACAATTTTCCCTCTTTGTGGGCATTTATTAAATGCTATGGAGAAGTTTTCAAATCACCTGAGCATTCTCTTCGAGTAGCATTCTACAGTAATCTCAGATAATGAGGGTATAAAATAAAATTGTTGAGTATCACATTAGATTAATGGATCTCAGCGAACTTGCAGCCATAAAATAATGTGCATTAACACTCACCCACTTATGATAATTACATTCATAAAAACATGGTTTGCTAATCCCATAACATGTTATTGATGGTGGATGTTTTTGTACCTTAGTTTTCCTTTTGCATGGGCAATTTCCTCCTTGGGCCTACAGAAAAATAGACTTTCTCATCTTTTAAAATTAAAACTACATTATAATTTGCTGTCTCATAGGTGTAATATCAGAAAAGCATGAGTTTGATGCATTCATTTTATGTTGACCATTATTTTGTCTTAGACATTAAGCTGAAGTCCTTTTATCAAGATTACTACCGTGTGTGTGTGTGTGCGCACGCGCGCGAGGGGGTGTGGTGTGCGTGTGTGCGGTGTGTGTGTGTGTGCGCGCACGCACGCATTGAGGTTTTTTTAATTTCTAAAAATATTTTTATTTTATTATTACCCATTTGTAGTTCATGAGTTTTACATTTATCTTAGGGAGTAGATACATGTACTTAAAATATTTTTTTTTTTTTATTCCTTTTCCCCTCGGCGCCCTCCTCCTTTACTCTTTCTCCAGGTTACAGTCCTCCTTTGTATTATTGTTGCTAATATTTTCAGCTCATGTGTGTCATATATAAACATTACATTCACTGTGCACCTTTGGTGCATGCACACCTTAAACCTTGTTCTAACCTGTATATCAAGCGTTACCAAGCAGTACACTTTTCCATGGCTTCATTTGTCATTTATACCACAGAAAGCCTATTACCATAACATGTTAGCTCTTCTCTCATTGTTCATGACTTTGCTGGGACTCTTTTATTGTCCTTGACATGTTGTATTGTGTATCTACTGCTTTTCATATTCTTACTATAAATTGAAACCAAGTGTATTATTTGCCTGGAATATATTCCTTCAGTGGATTGAATGAAAGCAAATTCTGGTTTTTGCTGCTTGAATTTTACTGTGTTGATTAAAGAGAATTTGAAATGTTTGCTGTCTGTTGTGCGATAAAGGGACTTATTACCAAATTCGAACTATATGCTCTCTAAAAAAGGGGGTTGTTAAACCTGGCTGTGTGACAAGGAGAAAGTTGCATACCAGGTATTTAAGTTCAATAGTAATGACTCTCAGAATCCACGCAAATTGAACACAGCAAAGTGCCTCTTTTCCCTGTGCAGCAGACAGACCGTCCTCACTAACTCTTATGAGAGGCTAACAGCAACCAACACTGAGAACTTCAGTGTCTTTTCTAGTTCTCTAAGAGTGTCCTCTTCTTGCCCTGTCCCTCTGTGTTGCCAGTAGCACCCATCTTCTTCTCTCCAGCAAGTTTTCTTTTGCCTCCCTTATGTACTGCCTTCCACTTTTTCTTGTAAACAAGTTAGCCTTATCTGGCTTGATAAGTAAGTCTCATTCTCCTTGTTCAGCTCTTTCTTCTTTCCCCGTTAGTTCTGCCTCTTTTAGTCTGCCCCTTTCCCGGCCTTCTCGTCTGATTACCTGGTCGCTTCCTGCTGCGTGCTTTTCACTGTGTCCACCTTCACAAGTCCGCTCCCTGCCTGCCTCCTGCCTTTCTCATTGTGCTTCCCTCAGTTGGCTGAAAGGAGCCTCCTAACAGAGAAACAGAAAGGTCTCTCATTCCGTGGCATACGTCAGATTTCTGCAGGGAAGACAATTGTACAAATTGCTGTGCAAATCAAATGCGGTCATGTTTGTTAAATATCTGAGGCAGGGTAAGTGGTCAACAAACAGTATTTTCCATCTGTGCTTTTGCTGGGAGTCCGACAGGGATGATGCCTACTGATGACTGTGACGTCTTCAGCCAACCCGGACCATTTTCCTGAGTGTCTCCATGATATTTTCACTTGGACATCTCCACATGCCCAGATCCACGTTCATCACGTTTATAGGGAGCTTTGCAAGCTTGCTCCTTGTGCTGCCTTAATGGCTATCTTATCTAGAATGACCAATCATTATTTCTTTGGTCAATATGTTACACATGAAATAGCCAAGGGGATAGGCACGGATTATTAAAATCCTTTGTCATTTTGAAGCCACCTTGGTTCTCCTCCTGTTTATTTATTTTTTTTGGTTGTCATCATACCATTGCATAAATTATGCATTGCATTTTTTTAATGTTAACCTGAAAAGAGCTCTCAATTTTGCGCCTTTGTTTCCATGCCTGTAGTGAGGAGGGGACAGCCTCAGTTTTCATCCATTCCTGGTCTTCCATATTCTCCAAAGATCTCCATTTTCCTCCTGGCTTTGTGGTGTCCACTCTCACACTATCTTTCTTTACATATAGAAGTCTGCATAGATTTCTCCCTCTGAGGTAAGCCTTACTGTTTCCCTTAATATTCAGAGCCACTTGTCATCCTTTCCCTTTTGCTTACCATGTCCTCTTTTCCCAAGTCTCTCTTTCCTTGTAAGTTTATCTTAAAGTCACCAACAGCTTGGTCTTGTGCACGCTGCTTTGATGGCCCAGCAAGTATTTCTCATTTTTCCGATTCCTGCTCAAACACTGCTCCCAGCAGCCTGATAAAAATCATGTGACCTTCTTTTCATTCTGCATGAAGCTGTGTTCCCAACTCTGTGGAGGTGCTTAAAAGTTTTCAGCTTGTGTTTGCCAGCCATTTCTGACTCTTCACTTATATTTAAACTTTTGAAGACAAAAATCATATTTTACTCATTTATTTTGGTTCCACAGAGTTATTCAGTATTTGATGACTGAAATCTGATACTGCAGTAAGATTTGTAAATAACCTTTCTACTGTTGTAAGTGATACACAATTGCTTAAACTTGAAGTGGGCAAACATAACTGAAGAAAATGTTTTTATTCTTAATTTTTATTTTTATTGGTACATAATGGTGGCACTATCCTGAGGAGTGGGTAGATGTACCTCTGAATTCTTTTCACGTCCCCTTCACCCCACGACCACCCTCCAACTCGCGCCTGTTTTCAATCCCTTTACCTATTCAAATGTCCACCCCATCATTAGGTGCCTCGTCTTTCTTATCATCCAGCCACTTCCCTAACGATGCATCACTGGAGATAGATAGCTATTTCCCTACAGATCTCTCACCAGAGCTTCAGGCTCATCCATCCAACTACTTACTCCTGCAGACTTTTACTACTTAAGTACCACTCTGAGTGATACACATACCTCCAATCACAAATGCACTTTCCTTGTTCCGACAGCCATTTTCTCGTGCCTGCATTATCGTAATGTTCCACTAAGTGATCTTCTTGCCTTTAGCCTTCCCACTTCTCCAGTCTCAGCCCCTGCTACAGACCATGTAGAGACATTTTTCTCAAATGCAATGCTGATCAAGTCTCTCTACTGCTTAAAAATCTCTCAATGGCTTCATTTCCCTTAAAATAAAGGCAGAATTCCTTAATGCAGCAATCAAGCCTCTTTGTGATGTCGCCTCTCTGTGCCTTGGTCCTGACCCGCTTCCAACCCCCACCTCTGTGTTTTCCCCTCTCTAAATTTCATCCAGTTGTGGGAGTGAGCACGACTCCTGTTCACCTCCATTCTCTTCATACATGTCGTCGCATCTTCTGGGAACAGCATTACCATTTCTTTTTGTGGCTTATACGTTCGTATCCTGTAGATGCAAGATTACAAGGCAGAACCTTTTCCCTGCTGCCCTCCTTCCCAACTCTGGGATAGATCTCGATTCTGTGGGTCCCCTTGGTGTCCTCTACAGCCTAGTGGCTACTTGGTGACACTCGCTATCACTGCATCTATAATTCATTGCTTGTCTCCTCCATGGACTACAGTTCCTTCTGACCAGAATCTGATCCCTTTAAATTTAGCATTTTAAATTTCAAGCTGAGTTCCTAATACAGTGCCTGAGTTCCTGTTTTTATAGCTAATAAACTATTTTCAAATTTGAAAGTCTATAGTAACCATTTTATTTTATTCAAAATCCCATGAATCGCACAGTCTGAAAATTTTAGCTGAACAGTTCATTTCGAATCCACATGGCTTTAGGTAAGCTGTTGCAGGTGGAATGTGTCCTTGCAGGTCATACCGCTTAGCTAGGCTTCTCATGCCACAGTGTCCCAGAAAATGACACCTCTCATGTGACACCCAGCTTCCAAGACAGGAAGAGGAAGTTGGCAGACAAAGCATTTTATGGCAAATGAAGCCACAGCCTTTTCTTTACATTCTCATAGTCAAAACTGTCACAAGATCCATCAGAATCCAACAGTGCAGTCCCGGTCCCCCCGAGGGCATGGCAGAGTGACAAGCTCACATTTCAGAAGATGGTTTAGGATGGGCACAATGTCACGGAGATTTGCAAAATGTACTCATCCATGCCCGTGTATGTTTAGCTTATATTCAATACTAACACTGAATTCTTACATATTTTAAAAGTGTAAAAATTTTAACTACTTAGAGAAGTGAAGCATTCTCTAAGATTTTATTGCTTGCCGTCTTTTCGGTGTTAGAAGTACCAGAGTATTTACCATAGCAGATACTCAGTAAATGTTTAAAGAAAACATCACTTTTATGCTTTAGTAGGCCCTCAGTAAAAATTATTGAAATAAAACACATAACATCAGAGTCTTAATTAAAAGCTTTATAAACTTGTATTATTATGGACATTTTGTCATTCTAATGAACTTTGTATACTCTATTTTTGTTTAAACAATCAAAGTAGGTGATCAACATGATGGAATTCTTTCTTTTCTGTATGTCCAGACAAGAACAATTAAAATAAAATAATCAAACTTATTCACATATACTTTTTAAAAAAGTGTCTGTAACTATTGCATTTAATGTGAGTAAAACATCTTGAAAAATAAAAAAATAATTTTCAGGTATGAAATAGGAAACTTATTTTTAATAGAGATGAATATGGTAGTGTTGGAAGGAAAAGAAAGCAAATATGCAAATGAAAATTACGTATCCTATCTTTTTGTAAGCTGGATAATAGTTAACTACACAAAGAATTAACACTAAACTAGCATTAGAAAAAAATTCAAATGTATACATTTGGCCCCTTTTGATTTTGCCTGCTAAGTGCTACCATATATGGTGAATTGTATGTTTACCTGCTTCTATAAGGTAGTGCAATCACTTTTTCTCTTGAACATATTTATGAGGGTGTCGTTTTTACAGGAGCCTACAGTGGTGCGAGTCGCACCCTTATACAGTACATTATTTAAGCAGACTATGAAAACCCTCAGGGGGAGGAATCTACAGGGTGGAGGATGATTTGTGACAAGTCTCTCTTGAGTGCAGTATCTTGAAATAGCTTTTTCTGTTTTCAAATAGAATATATTACATATTTCAAGCTGTACATGTTTATCACACATTCCCTAGGCTGGCCTCCCTCACAGATGGTTTGCATAAATTTCTCTGTCTTCATCATTTGCATGGGGTGGTGGTAGTTAAAAGCCAGCCCTTGTTTAACATGAGAATATTTTTGCTCTACAGAATCCAGACAATCTGAACATAACAATACTGGCATCTCTTAATAGCAAAGTTGGCCATTCTGATCCCCCTTATTGATGGTCAAAATAGTTCCCTCTGCACTAAAAAGCCTTACATGCCTTCACAAAGAGACCTTTTGTGGCATCGTGGATATGTATGGTGACAAAAATTATAAATTAGCTTTTAAGGATGGTATTTTATTGCATTCCAAATCAAACAATGGTGCTCCTCTTGTGTGTACAGCACTCTCCACATTGAAACAATTATCCATTTTAATCTGCTAAGTAACTTCAGCTTTGACACATTTTTCATATTTCTTCTAGTGCCACACACAAACACATTTAACGCCACCCAGAAATAGAAAATAATGCATTATATTAAAGAACTCTGTATACATGTGTACACAAAATGTAATTATATATAAACATAGCAAATAATAGACTTACATACATAAGTATGTGTAACATATATAAACTGCATATACATATATCATGTATGCTTCAGTGTAACATGATAGTTCTCATTTTTTGGGTTTTTAAATGCATGTACATGTGAGACATCTTTTGCACACTATAAATACATTTGTGTGTATGTGTGTATGTGTGTGTGTGTGTGTGTGTGTGTGTGTGTGTAATGATGCCACTCAGAAAGGTCATGATTTTGAATATAAAATTTGGGCTTAAATTCTGCATTTGATGTATACCAATAATAGAAACTTTCACATAGTCTTTAATTCTTCTGATTTTCAATATTCTCAGTGTAAAATAATTTTTGTTTTATTTAATTTTTTAATCAGATTTTAATGGTATATTATATATGTGTTTATTTATAGTATGTATATATCTCATATTCACCACAGGGAATCTGTACCTGTGTAGGATATAACTTGGTTATTTTTCCCATTCTCCAATTCTACCTTTAACCCCTCCTCCTCCTCTCCATTTACAGTAAGTATTATGACATAAGAAGAAAATGTTCCCAAGGGAGAAGGGAAGGGGAGAGGAAAGAAAAGTAAAACAAAGAAATGAGAAAAGAATGAAAACATGGAAACAAAGCTTTTGTGAAATAAAAATTTAAAAAGTAATTCAAAGTTTCAAAAATGAAAACACTGTAAATTGTGTTTAGATAAAGTGCTTAATACCTGAGTTAACTGTAGTTCCATAATCATTTGTTTTTCAGATTTTCAGTCACACTACTAAAATGTGTTTATGAAGTATGCCGTTCATTTCTTTTTATTTTCGGTGTGTGTGCTATTCATTTTAATCAAAAGCACTTTTGATTAAAATACTTTCCTTTGAAGAGCTGCTCTGTTGCCCTGAAATTGTTGCGGTGTTGATCTTTCCCTCTGAACAGGAGTTCGCTTCGCCAGATCCTGCATGGTTCTCACCTTAGTTAATTGTGAGCAGGACATGGGCATTTTTGCTTGCTTTTAGTTTCCCACCCACTCTGCAGAGCTAAAAACCTAACCGTGCATCCCTAGCTAGCTATCGTTTGCCAGATGCACCTCGTGGCTATACTGCTGTGAAGTAAGGCTACATGTTCTGCTTTTAGCTACATTGTTTTCCTGCCTCTTCTGGGAGGGGTGGGGGTATAGAAGGAAGAAGGAATCAAAACAACAAAGAAAAAAAACTAGATGAAGTTCCTCTCTTCCTCTTGTTTAACCATAATAATTGCCCCAACTTGTTTGTTTGTTTTGTTTTTATGTGTTTGGTGCTGGATTTCACTTCACAGCTCATACTTGTAGTGATCCTCCTGTTTTCAGCCTCCTCAGCGCTGACACTGCAGGCATGCGCCACCACGCCTGGTCTCAGTGGCCAGCTCAGTGTGCCCAGGGATTGGACCAGCACAGCCTGTGGTGCTGGAGATCAGAGCCTGGTCCCTATGCTTCCCTAAGCAGGCACTTATTCCACTGAGCTATCTCACCAGCCTGTCCTAGCTTGGCTTATTCCATGAGTCTTTCAAAGGTTATTGGCATAAATTACTTCACTAACGAAGGGCTCCTTCCTGGGCTGCCTCTCTACATGATTGTAGTTCTTAAATGAGTGAGCCTCATCCCCCAGTGGACTTCCTTGTTGTGCCACCTTTTCTCTTCTAGATAGTGGAAGTCACTAGATGACATCAGTTCCTGATCACAACTGCCTTCCAACATTGCTGCTCCATCAGCAGACTTGCATGAAACCTCTCCTCTTGAATTACCAGTAGTGCAGAATGTGATGAGGCGTGCCACGGTCATTCGACCTATCAGCTCTCTGCTGAGGCACCTCTAGGCAAGGCTAAAGGTGTGCTGCCTGGCCACTGCTGAGCAAGTCCTGGCCAAGCAGAGCTCCACCGAGAAGGCAGAGCATGTCCTCCTTTTTCCTACGTGTGAATCTGGTGCAGGAGTCATTCTCTTGGCAGTCTTCTCACTCTTGGATGACATCTTTCCATGACTGCTTTCTCCTGTAGTTTAGATGCTCTCTGCTGCCTTGTTCATTACATAATCGCTGTGGATGATGATGTTAGTGATGTTTCCTCCAAGTTCACGTTTATTAAGTCAGCTATTGGCAACTGCTGAATTAGTTGCGGGTGCTACCTAAGTTTGTCCTCATCTTTGATTTTCCACAAATTCCAAGACATTAGGAATAATGCCTTGAAGAAAACTGTTATGCAGGAGATAGAATACCAGTAAAAATCAATGCACCTTAAAATAGCTAATAACTAATAGTTAAAGATATAAAAGTTAACCAGAGAACAACTGTTCATGGTTTTAATAGTTATTAAATTTTAATAAAACCTAAAGAAATAGTGTTGTATGTCAAGTATGTATTGTTTAATATTATGCAACATTGTATTGTGTACGGTCAAGATGAATGGCCATTTGTCTCAAATAGCAGGAGGGACCATAAAGGAAGGGAAAGGAATGAAGACACACAGAGTACGTTGTTTTGAGATTGATGGGTGGTGCCTTTGGTAATAATCTACTGATTATCTTAGAAATTCTTTAGGACAAATACACAAGCATGCGTCTCCAAAGTCAGTGTTGCTTCTTGTTTAGCTGATCACAATGCAAATAAGGAATCATAGGAAGACATAAATGGTCAAACATGTTTTCTTTTTTTAAATGCATTTGGTACAGGGTCTCATTATGCAGCTCAGACTCACAGTGATCCTCCTGTTTTCAGCATCCCCAGTGCTGGGATTATAGGCGTGTGCCCCCACACCCCATCTTGGTGGCTGGCTCAGCATGTCCCATGGACGGGGCTGACGAGGCATGTGTTGCTGGGGATGGAACCTTGGTCCCTGTGCTTGCCTAAGCAGGTGCTTAGTCTGCTGAGCTATCTCACTGGCCCTGAAAATGTTTTTATTAAACTTTAATAGCATGTAACCTAGGACAGCCCCTGGTTGTGAGGTATATACAATTCAAAATAAATCAAATCAGTCATACTCTCATGTGTAGGAATTTTTCCCCTATAAATTACTCTACTAGAAGCAAATTAGTTTACCAGAAACAAAAAATGAGTATCCTTGCAAATTTTTTTTTGGTTAATTCATTGTTTTGTGTCTCATGCAATGAGCTGATATAACCCCAGTTGTTCTTTTTTTTTTTGCAGACGGCAGCCAGTGAGTCCTCCTCCACCACCTCGACCAATCTCCCCTCCACACACCTATGGCTACATTTCAGGACCCCTGGTCTCAGATATGGATACTGATGCACCAGAAGAGGAAGAAGATGAAGCTGACATGGAAGTTGCTAAAATGCAAACTAGAAGGCTTTTGTTACGTGGGCTTGAGCAGACCCCTGCGTCAAGCGTTGGGGACCTTGAGAGCTCTGTCACTGGGTCCATGATCAACGGCTGGGGCTCGGCCTCCGAGGAGGACAACATTTCCAGTGGTCGTTCCAGTGTTAGTTCTTCTGATGGCTCCTTCTTCACTGATGCTGATTTTGCCCAGGCAGTGGCAGCCGCTGCAGAGTATGCTGGTCTGAAAGTGGCAAGACGTCAGATGCAGGACCCTGCTGGTGAGTCATGCTGTCCACACCTGGTGGGAAAAGAGCACTCAAGGTGTAGCTAGCTGTTAGGTGCTGTTCATCTCCTGTGAACTGTGTCCCTTCGGAAATGTAGTCAGTACTACTTTACTACTTCTTTTTTTTTTTTTTTTTAATAATTACATTGAGAAACACATAGCAACGAGGCAGTTTCAAAACCAATTAGTAGGACAGTTTTAATACTTAATATGTTGCATATTGTTGTCTTAATAGTTATTCATTGTACAAGATGCAGATATGATATCCTGTCCACAAACACTATTAGAACAAATCTTTGTATTCAATGAATTAAGAGAATGTAGCTGTATATCTATCATAACTATTTTGAAAATACAGATACAAAATGGTTGTTTATTTGTATCCCCTTTTTTTTGTTCAGTTTTGTCAGAGAAGCGTATTCCATTGTCATTTAAATATTGTAGGTGCATGAATTCCGCAAAATATTCCAGTATAGTCCAGTAGTCCATAATAGTAGTGGGTTTTCCATAAGACTGGCAATGTCAGAAGTTGTTGACTTGAGCTTTTTACAGCTCAGCATATTAATATGGTTTTACTTTTTTTGCTTTGTTTTTATACTTTTATGCTGGGTGTTTAAGACCAAGATAAAGCAAGACCTATATAACAAGAAATGTCACTTTTGTATTTGATAAGGTCAGTCAAATCCCCTCAGGATTTATTCTGAAATCCTGTACTGCAGTTTGTAGATCTTTTGTCAGTTTCAGCCTTATGGATGAGTCATGGCCATTGCTTGACCAATTTGCTCTCTGTGAAAGCCTGAGAGAATGTTTTCTCTCCATGTGGCTCTCCTTAGGCACATTCTACATTGTCGATCACATTCCTCTGTGGCCCCATAATCTCCTTGATCAGAAAATTTGGGACATCACTGAGTTACATGATGTTACAGTACAGTTCTACTTTACTACTTAAGGAAACCGAAGTCTGATAATGTGCCTTTGTTGGGTTATTTCCTTTTTCTTGACAAGACTTAAAGTCATTTATTTTATTTTCGTTTAATACAAATTGGGGCTGGTGAGATAGCTTAGGTAAGCTTAGACAAGGTCAGGGACTACAGTTCAATCCCTAGCACCACATGCTGTGCCAGCCCCGCCCCTGGGTGTGCCAGCCAGTCTGGGCATGGAGGCTCATGCATGTCATCCCAGCATTGAGGAGGCTGAAAGCAGGAAGAGGACCATGATTCTGAGCTGTATGTGAGACCCTGTCACAACCAAATACATTTAAAAAATAAATATTTAAAAATAAATCTTATGTAATGTGAATGATAAGGACCTACCTGGAATTTCTTCATTTTAAAAATAGTCATAGCAAATATGTATTTATATATATTTTACAGAAATTGGTATAATTTCAAGGCCCAAATACATCCAAATGAGGTTTGCATTATTATGTATGTGCTATATCTAGTTTACTCCATAAAGTCACCATGACAAAATTTATTTTTGATTCTCTTATTCTATTTAATTAAAAATTCTGTAGGACAAATAGATAAATATCTAGGTTGGATGCTCAGTCTTTGGAAAATGTGGTGTTTCTCCTTAAATCCCATTTCCTTCAAATGTTCTCTAGCTAGAATATTAATTTTACTAGAAGGCTTAAATAAGTTCACAGCATGCATACATGTCTGAGCAAAGTTATTTTATATTTTTAATCTAATAATTGAGATAGCATATTGATCCAGATGTATATTTCTGTGTTTCCCTACTTCATTTCTATAAGCATATTTTCTGTTCAGCATCATCAGTTATTCGAGAAATGCAAATTAAAACAACACTGAGATTCCATCTCAGCCCAGAAAGAATGGCTGTCATCAACAAGTCAGCCAATGACAAATGCTGGAGGGGCTGTGGGGAAAAAGGAACCCTTCTGCACTGTTGGTGGGAGTGCAGAGTAGTACAGCCATTATGGAAATCAGTGTGGTGCTTCCTCAGAAAGCTAGGATTGGAGGTCCCATTCGACCCAGCTATCCCCCTCCTGGGCATTTTTCTGAAAGAACTGAAATCATCACACCACATTGTTATTTGTGCACCCATGTTTATAGCAGTTCAATTTGTCATAGCTAGATCTTGGAAATATCTCAGATGCCCATCAACTGAGGAATGGATAAAAAAGCTGTGATATATTTATACAATGGAGTATTATTCAGCTGTAAGAAATAAATTCAAGACTTTCTTGGGTAAAGGGTTACATCTAGAGACCATACTCGAAAGTAGAATAAATCAGACCCACATGTGTGAACATCACGTTGTCTCCCTAGTGTAAGTACCTGAAAGAACAAATAGGATATGAAAGGCAGTGCGGACACTGAAAGGGAAAGAGACTAAGAAACTCTCCCAAGGGAAGGGACAACTAAGAGGAGGGGAAAGACAAAGGAAAA
>NW_004524682.1:600826-612148 GCF_000260255.1 Octodon degus
TATATATGTGATAGCTTGGTTGATCATGCTGTTAGTCTCTGTTGGTCTGTTGCAAGCAGTTAATGGTTACTTTTTTCTCCTTTTCAGTTTTTAATGATTTTTCAACCAATTTTATAAGCTTATATCTGATAATTTGAAGAATTTGAAGAAAACAGTATGTCATATAAAAACCATTGTTGAATTCCTATAACTTTTAGTGATACTCTGTATCATTTCTAATGTGTACTTATTTGACTATTTTTATATGTTCATTAAAAATAAAGAATAAATCAATATAAGAGGACAGCAGTTGTTAACATGCCTGTGTGATGTTATCTTCAAAATACACAGTACAAGACGTAAATCAAGATGATTCTTAGCATAAAGAAGCAAATTGATAGTACAAAAGTATAAATCAAATTCACAAATGTATTAAATATTTTGAAACAACAAAATAAGTGATTTGTGGATGTATTTTAATTACTCCATATATATTAATGAATATATGTCTAGTCTTATATTTTTACCCACAGAAAAGCAAATAGTATGAGAAATAAAGTGATTTAAATTTAAAGCATATTTACCTTATGACTTTCATTTGGGCAGAATGATTATATGCAAAAACATAAACATATTCATCTACTCTGTGTGTGTGTGTGTGTGTGTGTGTGTGTGTGTGTGTGTATTTCTGCAACCTAAGAAAATAGAGATAGTGGAGTAAAAAAAAAATATAGTCAGAAAGAAAGAAGAAAAGCAAAAGAGAAAAAGGCCATCGCAACAGATCAAAATTGGTGTTTTTTAAATTTGTTTTTCATAGTTTATTAACTATAACTAGGTAGTTTTCTAAATTTTTAGGACATTATATTAGTTTTTATTTTTATCGGCACAAAATATATTCAGAGAAAATTTTATTCACATCACAAAGTCATCTCTATAAATTATTTATCCAGAATCTCATTATTATAGAAAGTATGGTTATTTGATCAGGTCTATGTTTTATGAACTTCAGCCAAATATCTTTTTCCCCCAGTAGCTCCTGAATTTAGTAAAATATGGAAACCTAATTATCTTTCTTAATAAATAAATATAATCTAACTTTTTGTAAACTCGCTTTCTCTTATTTTTTAACCTTCAATCTAAAAACATAAATGCATGAAATTAAACATTGCAATTCACTACTTTCCGATTATATTAATCGTGTGTTTCAGTTCATTAAATCAGTGAATATAGAAGTAATACTGAAAGTTCATCTGTGAAGGTTCGTATGCCTCGAAGTGTAGGAACAATGGAAGGCCTCGCACAGTGGGATGAATAATGGGTCCCATCTCAGCCTTAATTCTCTGTTTTCATGGATATGTAACCTTAATTGTAATAGGCTCCATCATAGCTAAAGAGTATTTAGTTTAATATTTTATTGTATTATAATTTAGTGGCGCTTCTGGCTTTTGTTTGGCTTGTAATTATAATGAACTAAACATGCACTGGCCTCTGCCTATTACCATGTTCTTTTTAGGAAACGATGCTGCGCATCATGTGACTCACAGTTAATGCAAATGAACGACCCAATCGCAGCGCTTCTCACTTGGCTGCATTAGCATCCATTATTTAATATGCTTCGGTTAGCATTGTTAAAAATGTTGATTTCACTATATTTTATATAGCTGCTCCTGTGCATAGTCAAAAACTATGCTGTTTAGGTCCAATTGCTGTTTTCTTTCTCTTTTTTTTTTCCTGACGCCCTAGAAAGTTCTGGATTTGTGACTGGAATTTCTAGACACCAACACAATGAAGGTCAATACAGGGTCAATAATGCCATTGCTATTATAGAATAAGAATGCTGTGCTTGTGGCAATACATCATCCACTGAGAGAGCCAGAGAACTTGAGAGCATCGAAATGCACCATATCGGATCAGTAAATGGAACTACCAGGGTACCTGGGACTAGCGTTTCTCCAAATATAAACAAGCAAATACAGCCTTAGGCCACCACGAGAGTGCAGAAGGCTTGGTAGGATCACTTTAAGGATAAAATTTCAGGAAGGAGAAACTGGGATGAGGGAAAGGGGAAAAGGGAAATAAATAAATTAATGAATATACATATGAAAATAAATATATAAGTGTAAAATGAATCCATATAATAGTTAAAAATAGTCATATTACCAATTTCTATAAGTTCATTAAAAAGAAACGTGTCTACTTACACTGTTTGGTCAATTTTTCATGCATGCATTGTGTAATCCAAGCAGCTACTTGAAGATAACAATATGCAGTGAGCCATTGTTACTCTCCTGCTATGTTGTTCTGAACTGTGGTATTGCTTTTATTGTTTGTTCTCTTTAAAATAAAAAAATAGAGAAAGTTCACAGATATCTTGAGATGGAAAGTGGCTATAATTTTACCTGCCCTAAGTATGTAAACAAGATCAATTTCCGACTACCTAAAAGGAAATCCCTGGAATTGTAATACTAAAATATTAGGATTCTGCCCTCAGAAACTACCATGGATGCATATTTAATTAAAACAGAGGTTTAATAATTATGGTTCATTCTTAAGACATGAATTTCATAAGGAGTCTGTCTGGCTTTTCATTTTTAGAGAGAAATAAACATTGAATATGTTATGCAAAGATATAATTAATACTTGTGTTTAACAATAACATTTCTTGAGACTACTTGTGAAAATAATACAGATGTTTCCCTTAGCAAATAGTTACCATGAACCTTAATAGATTAAAAGTAGTATGGATAAAGAAAACAGAGGGGGCTGGGGAGATGGCTTAGTAGAATAAGGGCTTGCCTGGCAAGCACAAGGGACTGAATTCAATCCCCGGTTCCACCAAAAAAAAAAAAAAAAAGCAAAAGAAAACTGAGAAAGAAAATGCCTGACAATGATTTTACACCATTTTCTCCAATGGCTAGAGAGTGCAAACAAGTCTTTTATTTGGTAGACTTTAGCTAAGTGCTTTCTGAAACTAGCAGTGTTTCTAGCTTTTATGTTTCGCTTTTGCTGAGCCTGGCCCGCTTTGTCTCCTCAGGCCGACGACACTTCCACGCGGCTCAGTGCCCTCGGCCCACAAGTCCTGTATCTACAGATAGCAGCATGAGCGCCGCAGTGGTGCAGAAAGCCCGACCAGCCAAGAAACAAAAACACCAGCCGGGACACCTGCGCCGAGAGGCCTACCCAGAGGGTGAGTCCCTTGAAGCCGGTGCACACGTCTACGGGTCTGGCTTGTCTTCCTTGCCTCCTTAGGACCAGCAAATGTGTTCACTGATACTAGAAATTTTGTTGAATGTTCATTATGTGTCAGCTTCGTGTTATCTACCAGGGTGACGTAACTTCTGTACCTTCTCAAGCAATTCCAGGTGTTTCTGTCATTTGATAAGCTGATTCTTTAAGACACTAAATCAGGGGGCGAGGAGATGGCTCAGTAGAATAAGCGCTTCCCTGGCAAGCGCAAGGGCCTGAGTTCAATCCCAGGTTCCGGAAAAAAAAAAAAAAAGGAAAGAAAAGAAACTAAATCAGTGTGCAGCTTTCAGAGTCTGGGAAGTTCATTGTATAGTTTCGCACAGATGAGCACAACCATCGCTGAAGTAATGACACAGGATTCATCTCTGTCAGAGTCACTGGTAAATCCTACAAAGTATCTCAGTTTTGTTTTTCATTTTATTTTTTTACAAGATGATCATTAAACTAAAGAGAATAACCTTATCTGAATATGAATACAAACCTTAGTGGCATCGCAGACACCCTGTGTAGCAGAGGGCAAAGCGGACTGTCTTGCTTCATGCTTCACACGCGGCGTTGGCTTTTCCTGAACAGGGAACTCGGGCGTTCTCCTGGGAAGCCGAAGGTAATGCAAACCCTGCGGTGCTGTCTAGAGAGAGCCTTTAATGAAAATGCCTCAGGTGGCCCAGCGTTTATTAAAGCACCACCTTCTCGTTTTATAAAACAAGCCCACGGGCTTTGGAAATTCACGTAATTCTCTCAGACTCACCCATCTTGTCAAGTTTTCTAAATGTGCTAAGCGGACGGAGGAAGTGTTGTGCGTCCATTCCCCACCTCCTCGTCCCAGGAAAGCAGCTTCTGCGTAGGACTTTTATTACCAGTCAGTACTTTTTCCAAAAAGGGCATCATTTGCCATTATCATATGAAAGCCTAATCTTATAGATCTTTATCCAAGGTTACAGGGAGGGTTTTCTGGGGGTACTTCTCCCTGTGATTCCTGCCACTTGACAGAAAAATTTAATACAAAGCTCACAGCATG
This sequence comes from Octodon degus, assembly GCF_000260255.1. NCBI lineage: Eukaryota > Metazoa > Chordata > Mammalia > Rodentia > Octodontidae > Octodon > Octodon degus. The sequence continues at coordinate 605,070 of NW_004524682.1, forward strand.
ATGAGCACGAGTAATTTTGAAATGAGTGGCTGTCCGTGCTATTATCTGTACTTTATTCTGAGTATTTTCTCTCGCTAACATCTATCTGATATTAGACTACATTAAATACTGGCATAGCACAGCGCACCTGGGCCTCCTGGCTCCTGCCCAGGACTCTTGTCGGTGACACTGAGCTGTCAGAATATTATCTTGATTGTGAAGGGTTATTCCAGTGGCTTTGTGTGAATATGTCTCTGCGAACGGACAAACACTAGGTGTAAATCCCAAACCCTGCTGGCCATTGTACATTTATGGGACCCCCGTCATGGCATTTTACAAGTTTTATAGCTGTTTTATCAATTTTTATTATCTAGACGAGTGCTCCTTACTAGAAAACTGGCTACACACCAAGACTCGATGTAAACACATTTAAATTGAATACATCAGGGGAAATCTGGCCTCCAGCTCCGGGTAGCTCTTCCCACTTCATATTTATACGTGTTTGGAGGGGAGGCTGGCGTTGTGCAGTGCCGTCTAGAAACGCTCTCGGTAATGTAAACATGCCAAGCTGGAGAACACAGCATCACAGTCATGAAGAATGCTGTGTTTGAAAATTGTTATCTACATTTATTTTTTGGCATTCGGGAGTCCTCATTTTAGTATGCTTAATAAGTATATATAAACTCACAAATCCTCCAGTAGTAACTATAAAGTTGAGTGATGCAGCGCCTGAGTTAATTCTCTGTTTAATTTCAGGAATATTAAAGATGTATGTTGAAATATGCATAAAGCCGAACAATTAATATGAAATACTTTTTTAGGTTTCTGGCTGCTCATTTCACAAAGTGGTCGTGCAAAATTGTGACAGTCTTGATGCAATCAGAAGCTCACAGTTTAAGTCACAAAAATAAGTGAAAATGGAAAAATGAGTAAAACTCTTTTTAAATTATAGCTTCAACTTTGTCTGAACTTTTTGATAACTATCTGCACATCTGTAAATTTTACTACTAGTTCTTGAATGTAACTCTACTGTTATTCCACAAAAGAAAAGAATTAGAAGTATATTATTTTACACATACTCCATAATACGTATTGGTTCATAAAAGTCAGAGAAATACGGATGTATCTTAAATGGACCAAATAAATGAGATGCATCTTTTCTTTATTTTCTACATCTGTTTTAAAGGGACTTGGGATCCTACCTTTTTTTTTTTTTTTTTTTTTTTTTGTAGTTTAGAAAAGGGTCTATGGGGTGTTCAGGGTCTCACTACTAGATTGCACTCATGGTGATCCACCTGTTTACAGCCTCCCAAGAGCTGGGATTACAGGCATACACCACCAGGCCCAGTCTCAATTGCCATTTCAGTGCACCCCAAGAGCAGGGCTGGCACCCCGGTGTGGCTGGGGTTCTGGATAGAACTCCCATCCCCTGGGATCCTACCATTGACATCAAAACAAAAAAATTTTTCTCAGAATCTATTTTCTAAGATTCCTATGGTGTAGTTTTTTGAAGTTTATAAAAAGTAGAAAGGAAGAGGAATATTTTGTAAAAATAAAAGAATGAAAGAGAATTTAAAGAGCTATCACTGGATAAAATGTGAATTAAACATCACTAAGGCAAGAAGAGGTTTGTGGGCTTTTCTTTTTTGAGAGCGCTGCATTGACTCTGATGGATGAATGGATTATTGTCTATAGACTAATCATCTCACCTAAGTCCTAAGGATGGCATATCAGTCTCGAGTCTATAATACCGTTGCTTCGTAAACTTTGGTCAAATTGTGAAATCCCATGCTAGAATTTTATAAACTTTAAAAACATGAATAGAATAGCTCTATCTGTACAAATGAAGAGTGATGTGTGAGGAACTCTATCCGTTAACTCCTGTGTTAGGTGCCAGGCATGATATTTAACAAGCTCAGAAGACTAAGAACCTTAAACAACAGAACTGATTTCCTCACAGATCTGGATGCTAGCTGTCCAAGGTCCAGGTGTCAGGGAGATGAATTGCTTCCGAGGCTTCTTTCTTTGGGCTTGTCGGTGTCCTTTTTCTCCCTGTGTCTTCACATGGTCTATGAGTGCATTGCATCCTACACCTCCTCTTCTAATAAAGTGCTAGTCGTGCTGGATTAGAGCCCATGTTAGGAGCCTATTTCAATGTAACTGTCGCTTTAAAAAACTCCAAGCGCAGGGCTGAGGAGATAGTTTGGCAGTATAAGCACCTGCCTGGCAAGCACGGGGACCCGAGTTGGATCCCCAGTACCGTATGCTATGCCAGTCCCAGAACCCCAGAAACCAGGTATGGTAGTACATGCCTGTAATCGCATGGCTGGGGAGGCTGAGATAGGAGGATCACTACGAGTCCTAGCTGTGCAGTGAGAATTTGTACCAAATAAATAAATGAACAAATACATACCTAAATAAATAAATTTTAACAAACCCCTCCCAGGGCTGGCCAAATAGCTCAGCAGATTAAAGCACCTACAAGCAGGCACAGGGGCCAGGGGTTCGATCCCCGGGCCCACCATGCCGGTCCCACCTCAGGGGCGCACTGAGACAGCAATTGAGACTGGGCGTGATGGCGCACTCCTGAAGCCCAGCGCTTGGAAAGCTGTAAACAGGAAAATCACTATGAGTCTGATCTAGGAGTGAGACCCTAAACACCCTGTAGAATCTTCCCTAAAATACAAAAAAAGAAAGAAAGAGAGTGAGAGAGAGAAAGAAATCATTCAGAACAAACCCTCCAGGGGCACTTCTATCCCAGGGTGCTGGGGATTTGACTTTCAGCTTTGGATTTGGGCGCACAGGCTCCTGTCAGATGCGTGGCTGGCGCTGGCTTGGCTTGCCCCGCACGGCGGTGCTTCTTAAGCAAGCAGGACACGCTTGCCGCAGAGCACCGCACTGCTTACCGGAGTCACACTGAAGGCAGGAGCTCATTATTTATTTATTTCATATTTGCCGCTTTTAAGTTTAACCCAGATGGAAGATAGGATTAAAATATATGAATATTTATTAGTGAAAGTATGATCGAGTTACAGCGAAGCACAAGTGCATTTCTAGGACTTTCTGATGGACTCTTCCAACTCCTCTTCAGTCTTTGCAGCACATTTACACACTTGATTTAAGTACAAAATCTATGTTATTTCTCCAACCCTACTTTTCATAAATTATAAATTTACTACCCTCTCTGGAATGATATTATTCTGACTTGGCTTATCATTAATTACAAGGACTTGGGACTTTAAGCAGTTAAGCAAATAGGGCTAGATCTCTATAGCGAGTTCATGGTCTGCTAGCAGAAGTGTCTGCTTGTGCATCTTCTTGCTTTATCTTACATTCAATATAATTTGCTATTTAAAGAGTCATTGAAGGAGTAAGTGTTGAAGTGATTGTATTTAAAAAAAATCAGAATGACTCTCTCTGTATATATGTAGAAGGGTCCTTAATCCCAGTTGTCAAGTATAACTTGAACCACTTGCGGCATGAATTGGGTGATAGTGTTACTTATCACTACCAAGTTATCAGCACACAAAATAAAGAATTGCTCTAACTCCTGGCCTGACTTCATAATCACCTTATGCAATGTAGTATAGAATGTACTTGCCACCATTTCTCTCTAATTATCAGTGAGATATACTGGCAATTTTATAATGAAGTTAGAATTCTTGAAGTATCATTCAAGAATGCATGACTTCAGGCGTCGGGGAGATGGCTCAGTGGAATAAGCACTTCCCTGGCACACGCAAGGTCCTGAGTTCAATCCCAGGTTCCACAAAAAAAAAAAAAAAAAAAAAAAGAATGGAGGATTTCATTGAACCCTGTTATAACCAGCATTGCATTAAATGCCTGGCCTGTATTTCCAAAACTGCATGATATTGGGATAGTGGCAGTCATCAGCTTTGATGTCTGGTACATTCAGGCACCTAGGGACTTGGTGATAGTAGCAGTCACCCCCTTTCCTGATAACCTGTGATTGCAATAGAGTTCATGTTTATAAGCAGGCAAATAATGAAGAAATGAGCCTATAGCCAGGGACTCTTGCTGCCTCTGGGTATTCTCTCAGTCAGGATTTTATTCAGTTAGTATCAGTCACAGATTCTGCATTTGTCTCTCTTTTTTGCTACTAGGAATCAAACACAGGACCTTCTCCTTGTCGATCTGCATTTGAAACTGCTCTGGTTTGGATCTCTGCTCTGTAGGGTGCATTTTACAGTTTATTTTCAACCTTTTTTTTTTTTTTTTTTTTTTTTTTCGGAACCAGGGATTGAACTCAGGCCCTTGCGCTTGCCAGGGAAGCACTTATTCCACTGAGCCCTCTCCCCAGCCCCCTTTCAACCCTTTTGGTTTACTTTCAGCAGTAATAGGTAAAGCAGAACTTCCCACAGAGTACTGGTTTCTAAGTACTGTTTTTGAAAAGTGCATTGAAATAGTGAACAAAGGAACAAATGTAGGCACGGATGACACTAACAATCTAAGTGGCAAGACAGACTACTTGAGGTTTGAGAAATTAATGCTGCTGATTATTCCAGAGAGGTTGTATTCACTAATGTGTTGAAGCTACTTCCAGTATATGACAGTAAAACATGGGTAGCCACAAAACCCAGCAACAAATAAATGCAAATAAAACTTAAGTCACCTTTGATAATGGGATCCTAAGTGAGACAGGTGATAGTAGATGGAAGCTCAGACTTCCTTCTTTAAAAGCCCAGGTCTTCATGCCTTGGCTTTGGAATATAATATATATTTTAAAAAGTCTATCTTGAAGACAAAAAGAGTTCATTCATTAAAAAAATTAGAATGAGAAATCCTACATTAAAACATAACTTTTAGGATCTTTAATTTGCCATCAGAGTAAGATTCTTCAAGCCACAATAGTTATGAAGACTTTCTCATGATGGTGTATATAAATGATAGTCAGTGGACCTTTATTGATGATCCAAAATACCTGGAAAAGCCTAAATGTCATTGTGTAGATATTATCTAAATAATAAGGATATAGCATGAAGCATCACACAAAACTTGTGGAAAGAACTGTTGATATTTATCCGGAAGTGGACATACTTCCATAGCTGTGGGAAAGTAGCACTTGATTCATGTTGATAAGAGTGTGAGACGTGCAGGCTGGTGCACGGCATGGACCTGCCATACTAGCTACTTGGTGAGCTAACACCTAGATACAAGTGTGAGGCCAGGCCTGGGCATTTCAGACCAATGCTTTCTTTCTTTTCTTTTATATTATTTTTAAAGTATACAGAATAGTGAAAGACAGACAGACAGACAGACAGACAGACAGACAGACAGACAGACAGAAAAGCAGGCAGGAATTAGAAATGATACAGGGACAGCCAGATAGCTCAGCAGATTAAAACACCTGCTTAGGCAGATGCAGTGTTTTATGCCGCTCCCACTCCTGGGGGTGTGCTGAGACTGCAGTTGAAATTGGGCATGGTGGCCTGCGCCTGTAATCCCAGTGCTTGGTAGGCTGAAAACAGGAGGGTCACTACAAGTCCCATCTGTGTAGTGAGACCTGTAGACCCTGTACTAAATACATTTTTTAAAAAAATGGTACAAAGTTTCAGTCAACAAAATAATAGGAATTCAAAAGTGGTTGCTGTATTGCATGGTATGATCTTCAAATTAGTTGTTTAGGTTACCAAATATAAACCTGTAAAATTAATTAAAACAACACAACAGCAAAAGTGTTGTAAGAAATTAAAAAGAAAAATAAGAATAAAAAGAAAACAAAATTCAAGCATGAACTGCTCCTTTCAAAAGACCAGCAGAGATTGACAGTACAGTTATCCAAATAATCTTGCATATATATTTTTCCCTTCTTTCCTTTGTCCTTCTCCTCATCCAAGTTTTTACTTCCCATTGAACATATTCTTTCCCTTTCACAGTGTCTAGTGTACCTTTCATATTTCATTTACTCCTTCATGTTCTGCTACTAATGAGACAATATGTTCACAAATGTTGGTCTGATTTATTTCACTTATGAGTATGGGCTCTAGTTGCATCCATTTATTAACAAAGGCCTCAAATTTATGTTGTTGGGTTTTGTTGTTGTTGTTGTTGTTGTTGTTGTTAGTAATGCTGCATTGTGTAAAAATACCATGATTTTTATCCATTCCTCAGTTGATAGGCATCTGGGTTGTTTCCAAGATTTAGCTATGACAAATTGTGCTGCTAAAAACATGGGTGCACATATATTGCTGTGGTATTATGATTTAAGTTCTTTTGGAAAAGTACCTAGGAGATGGATAGCTGGCTTGAATGGGACCTCCAGTGGAATGGAAGCTTCACTCCGAGTTTTTAGGGAGTCTCCATACTGATTGGTTGTGTCAGGTTGCACTTTCACCAGCTGTGGAAGCCACAGTCTTTTCCCCCCACAGCTTCTCCAGCATTCATTATTGATTGACTTCTTGACAGTAGCCCTTGTTTGTGAATCTTAGTATTGTTTTAATTTGCATCTCTGGATGACCAATGATATTGAATATTTTTAATAGACTTATTTGACATTTGTATCTTTTCATTTGTGAGGTGTATACTCATCTCAGATGCTCATTTTTGGATTGAGTCTTTGAATTTTAGAGGCCTGACTTTTTTCAGTTCTTTATATTCCTTTGTCTGAAGGGCAGTCTGCTATAGTTTTTCCCAATTCATGGGTTTTTTTTTTCTACTCTGTTGGTGATTGCTTTTGATGTTCAGAAACTTTTCAAAAAGATGAGATCCCAATTGTTGGTCCTTTGAAGTATTTCCCCCATGCAGTTTGATTTTTGTTCATAAACTCTCTACCTATGTCTGTGTCCTTAAGGTTTCTACCAACTTTTTCCTCCACAATATTTAGTGTCTCGGAGAAATGTTTCTTAAAATAAATAAAAAATCCTGGGGATGTTTATCAGTGGTAGAGAGCCCCTGGTTGCATTCTCAGTACTAAAAACAAAATCGAAGGCTGTATGCTTTATTTGCATATATAATGTTTGAATGATCTATAAAGTATTCAAACTTTATATTATGCAAATAACCCGTGTTGGAGATTTGTAAATGGAAGTAGATAGGCACAAGATGTTGTAGACACAAGATTCAAGTTTAAATCTTTACAT
>NW_004524682.1:613353-617140 GCF_000260255.1 Octodon degus
ATAAATGAAAAAAAAAAGAAGAAAAAAGAAAATGAACCTGTATGCAACCTAGTGAGTGTCTCGTGCAAATCTCTGGATGCATATAGAATGAATTGAGCTCATCAAAGCGCGATAAGTTGTGAACCTGTAACCAAACGAAGTAATGGTAAGAAGACTAAACCAGAAAATTTTACTCTAAAAGCATTAGCTTCTGGTTCTGATGATGTTTGTGAAACTGAAAATAACTGAAAATTTATGTGGCTCTTCATTGGCTACAAAGTAAAAAATAATTTAGGTTAAATTAGAGAGGGCAGCTAAGTCCCAATTTAAGTGCCTGCCTCAAGCAATTTGAAGTCATGGTGTAACAGTGCAAAGTTTTGCATCTGGGATAATCAACATTATGCTGGATTCAGTTTGGAAGCTGTGATGTGGTTGGGATCAGAGAAGGTAAAGTACTTACTTTGCACACAGTTGTCACTGTCCCCAAAGTGGATAACCACTATATCCCAGTTTTAGCTTTCAGTAATCCTATGCTAGATAACAGTATGTTAAAATGGTTGTGTTTACTTTTTGACTGCCTTGAGTTGCTGTACTAATTTAAGGAACGGTGTGCCACAGTTAAGTGTGACCAAAAGGATAATCCTAAATTTTGATGATTTTATAACTGGCAGACTTTTATAGTATTTCATATGCTTCTTTTTAGATCTTCCACCGCCTCCTGTGCCACCACCTTCTATTAAATCACCCACCATCCAGTCCAAGGCCCAGCTGGAGGTACGCCCTGTAGTGGTGCCCAAACTCCCTTCAATAGAAGCCAGAACAGATAGATCGTCAGATAGAAAGGGAGGCAACTACAAGGGCAGAGAAGCACTGGATGGAAGACAAGTTGGCGACCCGAGAACAAATCCAGGTGATGCCAGAGAAGCACAGGAGCAGCAAAATGATGGGAAAGGACGCGGCAGCAAGGTGGCCAAGCGCGACCTTCCCCCAACAAAGGCGCATCTCATCCAAGGTACCTCTTTATTTAGTAGCAGATAAGCTCAGCCCAACATGGCTTGCAAAGCACAATTAGGCTTACAGGGCCAATGAAAAGTGATAAGATTAAGAAATTTGTTCTCTACCGGCTGGCCAGATAGCTCAGGAGACTAAAGGCCTGTTTGAGGCTCAGATGGGAGACCCTGCCCCCCAGGGTGTGCTGGGACTGGGCGTGGTAAGGCGTGCTTGTAATCCCAGTGCTGGAGAGGCTGAAATTAAGAAGATCACTATGAGTCTGATCTGTGTAGTGAGACCCTGTAGACTCTGCACCAAAATACATTTAAAGGACAAAAAAGAAAGGTTGAAATTTGTTCTCTAATAAAGGAAGCAGGTATATGCTGCAATAATTATAATACAGTTACTTCCAAGACAATGATTCCCTCTTGAGGTGCCACTTCAATTGTATTTTAAAGGAATATATGAGTTCAAATAGGCTGCAAGAAGAACATATCAGGTAAAGAAAATGGGTTCAGAAAAGAATATGTGTGTGTGAAAATGTGTATTTGGTTTTAAGAGGTCTCCAGTTTGACTGGAGAATAGAATGCTTAAGGTAAAAGTTAAAAAAAAATCACTAAATTGAGAAAACCAGTGATACTGTTCTAAAGAGTTTGAAATTTATGACATAGGCAGTGGTAAACCAGAAAAGAATTGGATGAGAAATGACATAATCCAATATTTAGAAAATTAGCTCCAGTGAATGTAGAGACTGGAATCAGGTAGAACACCACAGAAATAACCTAGGCACAAAATTTTACAGCTCTGAATTAAGACAATAGGAATGAAAAAGACAACATAGCCTAGATAGGCATTTTAGAGACAGTCCCGGGAGGACCTGATACCTAGTGAAGTGCTACAATGTAAGCTGAAATAGCACAGAAGTTATTCAGGTACTCATTGTGCGGCCATGGATGACTGATGAAACACAATTATACTAACCAATGCAGAAAAAAAGCATGTTTCATGGAGAAAAAAAAAAAAAATGAATTGACAAAAATGCTGCCCCCCCCAAAAAAAAAATCCAAGAACAAAGAAAGTCACTAAGAATGTGGCGATTCTCATCACTAGAATGAAAGATGATGAGAAAAATTTTAAGTGGATGGTGGACTTTAGAACCAGCAACACAGAGAAAATACTTGTGCAAATGATGAAAGCCAAACAGCGGCAGGGATAAGCTGGCAAGCGCTTGGCAGCCCATTCTCTGGGGGGCAGAACAAAAGGAAAGTCCAGTTTGTACCCATTTTCTTGCTCTAGCTTAAATACAGGAAGCTAAATTTAAGCTACAAAGGTGAAGTTAGTGATTGCAATGGCAGGAAGAGAACGGTACAGTGGCACCTTAGCTTACGAATGTCTGCAACGAGTTGCGAACCGAGTTGCACAAGAGCTGAATCATATTTGCCCACGAAGTCAACACGCATTGATTTGGTGCTCCTCCAACTTGATTTGTGACTGAAATTATGAAAAGAATTAAATTTGCAAACAGAAGTACCAATGGCCAAATAGATTCTTGTGAAACATCACAAGATGTCGCCACTTGTTGGGGACCATCCTAGTTAGATGGTGGGAAGAAAATCTATGTTTTGTAAAGGGAACTGACAGTACCCAGCCTGGAGATTCCCAAGATACTCAAAATAATATCCTAGGGCTGGGGCTGTAGCTCGGTGGTGGGCTTGCGCATACGCTTGATACGTGGGTTCCACCCCCCATGCTCCCACAAAATAAGTTTCTAGAAAATAGGAGTGAGGAAATTCTCCCCAGAATTGTATAAAATGCCTAAGAGGTAAAATATCAATGCTAATGCACAGGGAAGATATTTTGGACTGTGCCGTCCGTGGCAATATTAACAAACCTTCTTAAGGCAGCAGTCAGAATAGGAGCGAGACTGTACAAGACAGCTGAACAGAGATCTCAGAAGTGATTGGCAAAAGCTTGCCAGGAGTTTGAGGGGAGGAGGAGAGGCTTGGGCAGGGTGTGCAGGAGGCCAGATCAGTGGACATGTTGGAACTGGAATGGAGTGATACAGCCAAAGGAGGAGAAGCCATGTAAGAGGAAGAGATGCAAGAAAAGGAAGCTGATGGATGGAGTTAGAGAAAAGTGCCAGGAGAGTGAATCTTGGCAAGGATGGGAGCCCTTTGTTAGATCTTTGTAAATTGTATCTTCGTAAGATGATTTCTTGTGGTCATCTGCTTAGTTATTTTGCTGAGCCCCTTCCACATAGTGAGCAGTTTCAATTTGTCCTGGGCCTGAAGTCTGTACTCTTAGTGCAGCAAGTGAAAAATACAGTTGTGCCTTTCCCTCGGGTATCTCAAGTGGATCACCATAAGCCCCAGTGACATCCCTACAACTCAAAGTTCAAAAAATTTGTTACTTTGTTTATTTGTTGTTTATTTTTATGGCACTGGGCTTTGGACTCAGGGCCTTTGCACTCAGCCTTTATTAAAACAAATTTTTTTTTTTTGTATTTTTAGGGAAGGGTCTACAGGGTGTTCAGTGTCTCATTACTAGATCGGACTCATAGTGATCTGCCTGTTTACAGCCTCCCAAGAGTTGGGATTACGGGCGCATGCCACCTGCCCAGTCTCCATCAATGTCTCAGCATGCCCTGGGGGCAGGGCTGCCACAGCAGGCCTGGGGATCGAATGCTGGCCCCTGCACCTCCTTGCAGGTGCTTTAATCCACTGAGCTATTTTACCAGTCTTCTTCTTCTTCTTCTTCTTCTTCTTCTTCTTCTTCTTCTTCTTCTTCTTCTTCTTCTTCTTCTTCTTCTTCTTCTTCT
>NW_004524682.1:617240-627656 GCF_000260255.1 Octodon degus
AATTTGGGATCTTCCTTCCTCTGCTTCCCAGAGTGCTGGGATTCCAAGCATGAGCCACTTCATCTGGCTTTCCTAGTTCATCTTTATCAGTTAAATCAAAAGTGACTTTACTCTGAGCTTTGGCCTCAAGTGACTGCCGTAAGGAGTGGTTCCTAAGCAGAACGTCTTGATGCACATTATGAGCTTTAAACCTGGACAGAAGGTACAAGAAAATATCTGGCTCATAAGCCAGCTCCCTCCAGAGTAAGTGAGATTCTTCCAGGGAAAAAGAACTTGGTGGGGTAGAACCAGAGCAAAGAAAAAATAAGTCAATTTTCAGAAATGTAATTTACATTTGTTAGTTATTTTTAAGAGGAGACTAAAACTAGAACCAATATTCTAGAAGCAAGGAAAGCTCTAAGATATGTTAGCCAGTTATATTTTACATGTCCCGTTTTCCCATTTTTTATTTTATATCCTTTCCATACATTGATGTAATTTTCACCCTTGTAGTTCAATTTACATTATTTATAATGAAAAAAGCAACCTGATTTACATGTGTAATGAATGGTTACTTTTAATTAAGGAGAGTGGTTTTCCATAGTTGAACATCTGATCTTTTTGCTGACATTTACCTCAGTTCAATTTATTTCTACATCTATCAGACTCCTGCTGTGTTGTTATTTCATGGCTAATATGAAATCCTGAGATTCATGTCAGCATGCATCTTGAATTTGAGGAGCTGAAGGCAAATATCTATAGTTTTTAAACTTAATTTTAAAGCTTCCCACAGACTCCCTAGGGTCACCATTGCTGACTACTGAGACTTCAGCGCAGTGAAACGCAGCCTGGTGACTGAGCCAAGCAGATATGTTTGTTCTTTATTTTAGCGTCATGGTGCCACAGTACTTAGAGTGCAGATGGGGGAGGTTTGCCCTGAGTTGTGAAAGATGCAACGTTAGGAAAATCCCTTAATCTTTCCTGGTAGACACGAGGCACATACTGAATGATTAACAACGAGTAAAACATAGCTTGGGGGAAAATGTAGATTGTTTTGGTGGAAAATTCATCATGAAGAGTTTTAAGGTCCTCGGAGGACACTGTAATAAATGTAATGAAGGGCGGCCAGGGAGATGGCTCAGTGGAATAAGCGCTTCCCTGGCAAGCGCAAGGGCCTGAGTTCAATCCCCGGTTCTGCCCAAAAAATAAAAAAGAAATAAATGTAATGAAGGTGCAAAGATAGAATTTTGAGGTGAAGGTGGTAGGTTTTATCAGCAGTGATGGCAGTGGCAGTGGCCGGAGTGCAGCAGAGAAGCAAAAACAAGGGAGCCGGGAAGCCTTTATTAACTCTGAAGACATGGAGATGATCAAGGGCAGGGAGATGGGAAGATCCTCTGAACTGAGACAGGGAAGATGAGACTTACGGACTTTTGCTGGGGGCGGAGCTTGAGGGGCGGGTTCAGTGACACACAAGAAGCCGATTGGAGGCTCCCTTGTGTGGGAGGGAAAGGTAAAGGGAAGTTGTATTGGGGCTGGAGTGGTGAAGGAGGAGGAAGTGGTCACTGGGAAGATAAGCTCTTATCACCAGGATTCAGCCATGTTAGATCAGGGCCATGTTAATTTAGCAGTCTGTATTTGGGCCATAACCCATTAGAAGGCTTAAGTCATTAAAAGCCGATAGATTAAGTGAGGAAAAAACTGAGGAATGAATATGGTTTAGAAAGGTATAGCGCAAGAGGCAGAGTTGCATTAGATGTGTATCACTCCCAGACAAGGGAAACAGGCAGCAGAAACCTAAATGTAGGAGCAGGGACAGTGATGAGGAAAATTCCAGAAGATTTTAAAAGTCAAACTCAATGATATTGTATGTTTAAATATGTTCCAAAATTACAGTAAGTGTACAGAAAGATTTGTGAAAGACAGAAGGGAATTTAAGATAATTCTAGTTTTCCATCTTGTGTTTCTTAATGACTCGTGACGTAGCTATGCCAGAGAGTAAGAGGATGAAGGAATCCCTGGGGAGTGGGAGTGGTGAGATCAAGCTGTGGGCATCATGGGTAAGGTGTTCACCTGGGCTGGCTGCAGAAACCAAAGGCTCAGGAGGTTGAAAATACAAATATTTGTTAAACATCACAAAAAATAGCTGGTAAAGCTATTCACCCATTCACCCAAATCTGTTTATTAATAACCTGTTAATATGTCACGCCAGAACAAATCAACACATAAAATGGACAGGAATATCTCTCCTGATCGACAGTTCTACTCTAGAAAATATAAAGACCCACAAGCACAAATTTAATCACATACAATGAATGGAACAGGACATCACATTGGGGTGAAAGAAGAAAGCAGTGGTGCGCTAACACGGAAGAGGTGCTCCATAAAATAAAAGAACTGACAAAAGGTTGGTTAGAAGGAAAAGCATACTAGAAACTAGGAGAAGGCTAATGTTTAAACAGAGAAGTCCAAGAGAAAGAAGGACAGAAATTGGATCAACATTACCAGCTTTTTCAGTTTTAAAGCCAAATTATAGGCATAAATAGATTTCAGTGGGAGTGAATGGGAATTGCAAAACCAATACTGTGTCCAACTTGTTATTTAAGAAACTCATCTGAGTAACGAACAGGGAAAGAAGGCACTCAGTCCTGTAGAGAAAGGCGTAAGGCACAATTTCAGCAAGATGATTTTAACATACTGTACACTGACGAAGCTGAACTCAATAGAAAGAAAAAGCATTTGAAAAGGCATAGAAGGTGAAAGTCACCAGAGAGCAAGCACTGAGAAGAGGTTGTCCCACTCATCAGAGTCCTATGAGTGGGGACTGTGGGAGACACAAGGTCCCATTGAGGAGGGCTGTAACTGGCCTCGTAAGTAGATGGCTTCAGCTTCCACAACATTTTGGTGCAAGGAGGGTCAAGGAGCAGTGACTGATGAGCTAGAAGCAATCCTTCCTCTTTCCTTCCCAATAGAAAGACTACCAGTGGATACTGAAAGAAAACCAGCTTCCCTTCAGGCAGCGTGGATAGTAGGGACGGCATTGCAAGCACAGGGGAACCACCTGTACAGTGTGGGGTTTGTCCAGAGGGTGTAATAGACAAGACTATGGAGAAAGATGAGCAGTTGAGTGATAAGGTGTTGTCAATAAAAATACGAAATTTAAAATATATGTAGACAGAAACTTGGGAAGTAGCAGTTAACTACCGTGCTTCTTATTTGAAGTTTGCAAACATGGGAGGCTTTTGAGTTCCAGGAATCTGTAAAGAAAATGAAGAATGGTATTGCAGAAGGTGGGGAGTGAACTCAGGCTTGGCTCCAATTTTAGTAGTTACAGGAAAGCTGGACATGGTTTCTACAAATTCTTTATAATAACACTTATAGTTTACATGATGATTTTACTATCTCTTCTGCCTATATATCAACCCTAAAGCTTTTCTAAGTATAGATTCTATTATTATTTTTTTTTACAAGTAGAAACCAAAGCCTAAAATAATCTGAGATCACATGGTAAGTGACAGAATTAGAAACTAAGTCTGACTCCACTTTCATTTTATCTCCTTTAGTAACACTGGTCCCAAGTGAGTTTGAGATGGACACACATGAGAATCAACCCAAATCCACAACCTCCAGCAAGGAAAATAAAAGATTAAAAGCGAGAGACCCTTCCCTAAAATACAAAAAAAAAAAAAAAAACAGATTAAAAACAAGGGCTATATTATTCATTATGCTTATAATTTTCTGCTTTATTCCTCAAAACTACTGATGCTTCCCAGTCAAAATTAGAGAAAGCCATGACTGATGCTTTACAAAGGGCACAAGTATGCCAGTGTTCACCTGCATTTCTTGTGTTTCATTACACAGAGGATATTCTACCTTACTGCAGACCTACTTTCCCAACGTCCAATAATCCCAGAGATCCCAGCTCCTCCAGCTCAATGTCATCGAGAGGATCAGGAAGCAGACAAAGGGAACAAGCCAATGTAGGTCGAAGAAATATTGCAGAAATGCAAGTACTTGGAGGATATGAAAGAGGAGAAGATAATAATGAAGAAGTAGAGGTAACTATAGTTTTTCTCAAGGTCTCAAGTACTACACTAAAATTCAGTCAGCTTTGAAAGTTACATTCATCGTTACTCAGAAATGTCACCATTTTTGTCCTAGACTTTTCCATCCCATGATTCTGTGCTCCTAGAAGCAAAAGCGCTGAGCATGTAAAATCTCCCTGAGATTTATTTTGTAATTTAAATGACAGTCGTTATTTGCATATATAGGTTTTATGCACATTTGCTTATTTTCAAATAAGAAATATGTATGGGAAATAAAAATTGTTGATCTAGATATATGAGTAATTCAGTGTTAATTATAATCCAACGAAGTACTGTTCATCGCTGTCCTTTAGTGATCACCGGCTGTCCTTTAGATTGGCTGATCAGAGCTGCAGTCTTATACCTTTCTCTCTTCTGAATATCTGGTCTGTGATGCTAATTTCCTCAGAAGGGGGAAATTTCTAGACTCAAATATGATCAAGTTAGAGGTAGAAATAACGGTTTATAAAATATTTTACCTTCTTAAAAATTATTCTTTTTTCACTTAATAAAAGATAAATCTACAATGAATTGCTCTTTTTACAAGTATGTTTAATTCAAGTAACTGTTTACCTGAATGTTAAACTATAATTTCATAATGGAAGATGAAAATAAATGTGTCTAATTGAATTTTATGCAAAGGTAAGAGCACTTCCTTTTTAGGTTAGAGAAGCAGTTTTTCAAGTT
Organism: Octodon degus; assembly: GCF_000260255.1. Lineage (NCBI taxonomy): Eukaryota > Metazoa > Chordata > Mammalia > Rodentia > Octodontidae > Octodon > Octodon degus. The sequence continues at coordinate 621,989 of NW_004524682.1, forward strand.
TATCTTTTGATTTTTAAGAAAAACAATTTTTGGTGGAGAAGGTACCACAGTAATTTTTATATTTAAATAAAAATTTTTATTTTTAAATAAAAATTCCCATATTTAAAATCAAGGAAAGGGAAGTTACACTGTTGAATTGGGTGGAGGGTATTAAAAAATTCAGAATGTCCTGTCTCAGATCCTAGTGTCCTATCACAATAACATCGGGACACTGTGCTAAAGGGTTCAGTAATTGGCACCAAACTCTTGTTTGTGATTGAGACCAACAAAAATTGAAATTAATTTGTTTTCATGAGCTTTTTCTAACATATCAGTGTATATCAGCAAATGAGTGAAAAACCAAATTAGACTATAAGAGTAAGTGCTCTTAAATTAATAGGAGCCAGTTACCATTTCTTTTGAGCTTTAACAAGAATACATCTTTTAACAGGAAACTGAAAGCTGAAGACAAGCAGAGAGGCTCTGGAGACCTAATGTGAAAATTATCACTCAAGCAGCCTCATGTCTGAGGACGCGTGACGCCAGATAAGATGTTCAGTGCAATCAGAATGTACAAATTGTCGTTTTTATTCCTCTTATTGGGATACCATTTAAAAAAAATTATTGTTTTCATTGTTTGGTCCTTAACCCTAGGAGGAACCTCTCTCTTCCCCTTGCTTTTGGAATGTTTTCGCTTCCAGCAAAGGAAGTGTATTGGCATCTTGTTCCGTCAGCCAGCGAGAAAGAACAGGACGGTGCTTTTGCATTTGGCCCCTGAGATATAGCACTGCACTGCTTGTTTTCAAAGTCAGTTTATAGTAAAACATTGATCAGATGTACAAGTCTGATCAATCAACCTCATGCCAAGGGCTCTCAAAGTATAATCTTTCTATAACCAACTGCTAATGCAAATTAAAGCATACTTCATTTTAACATGATTTTAAAATGAGTTGTTTCATACCACCCATTGCTGGGAGAATCCACAAAAACATAGCAAACACAGAACTACATGCAATTTGAATGGGGTAAAACCATTGTAAATATATGCTCTTTGCAAACTCTGGTGGTACTTTATTTTGTCTTCATTCCAATCATTGAAGTATATTCTTACTGGAAGTGTACTTTTGAATACATAGGGCTAAGCCAGTTGGATCTCTGGTTAGTCATTGTCACAAGTAAGCCTAGCAAAAACGTTGTTCTATTTTTCAATCAAAAAGCAATTATAAATACATATTGCAAACAAATAGATGTTTTTAATGACCAATTGAATAAGGACATCCCTATCTTAACTGGCCTAAATTTCTTCTGGTAGTGTCAGTTCAACTTTCAGAAGTGCCACTTAAGGAAGTTTGTTTGATTTTTGTTTTTGTAATGCACTGTTTTTAATCTTTTTTTTTTTTTTTTTTGGTTTTAAAAGCACAATCACTAAACTTTATTTGTAAACCATTGTAACTATTAACCTTTTTTGTCTTATTGAAAAAATGTTGAGAAGCGTTTTTAACCTGTTTTGTTAATGCTCTATGTTTGTATTTGGAATATTTGAATGACATCAGATGGTGAAGTAACGTGAAGATTTATTGTGGGCTATGATGAGATGGTTCATGCTTTTCCTGGACTTAAAGAAAAAACTGGTTTAAGTTTGTTGTGACCAATCTTGAAACCTACAAGATATCCTTATAAGCTAAAATAGAGGCATTACTTGCATTGAATTGCCAAATGATGCCTTCTGACTGTAGATTTTATGATCCTTTTTTGTCATTATATACATTTAATTGACTTTATAATTGGTGCTATTTGAAGAAAAATGTACATTTAGTCATATACAGGTATTAGGCCTGACCCCATGGGAAAACAAAGCCAAACAAAACTGAACCAGAAAAAAGCCTATGCTCACCAATAACTAAATGTGTTCACTTAGATAATTTGAAAGAATTCCATAGAAAGGGTGTGCAAGCTAAGGGAACAATCCATGTGATTAATGTTTTCATTATGTTCATGTAAGAAGCCTCTTATTTTTAGCCATAATTTTGCATACTGAAAATCCAATAATCAGAAAAGTAATTTTGTCACATTATTTATTAAAAATGTTCTCAAATACATCATTCTTTCTTGTGTTGATTTTTTTCATTGTGTGCTGATCAAATTAAATTAATTCCATTGAATCACAAAGTCGTTTTGTCTTAACATTTCACCACTATATTATCAAAAGATAAAAATTTTCAGCTTTATAAACACTCAAATTTCTGAGGAAAAATTATTTAGTTTCTCTAATATTAAAGATGTAAGATGAATCAAAGCTTGATGTTAGCTGTTGAATCAGAGAATGACTATTGAGGGCCTACTGTTTTGGCTTATAATACGTGTATCTGAGTTTCAGTTAGCCTATTTCTAAAGTAATGAGGACTAAACTATGTTAAACTTGATTTGTAAAGTTAGAGCCACCAGTGTTTAGTCATCAAAATGATCACTTAAGTCTGAAATGCTTAACCCTAAATATTTGCTTTTGTGTTAGATGTTCATGTAATATTTTAAGAATACTTATCATGTCCCAGGTTGTGCATTATAATTCATTAAAAATCAGCATATTCAAGCATTCAACATTGGATGGATGAGATGAGAATCACGTCTTCAAAATGTAAGAGAAAAAGGACCTATTGAAAAAAATATTTACTGTAATGTATCTGTAGCCATTGATCTATCTAAATTTTATATTTATTAGAATTTGGAGAAAAAGGAAAAAAGGTATAACTTGAAATATAATTTATAAAACTGAAATAATCACCAGAATCTACTCCAAGATGAATAGGTCCCAGGTCGAGAAGTCCGTTTACAAGCTATTCAAGTGAAAAGTTAATAAGAGATATGTGTAATAACCTAATTTTTCTTTTTCCATTTGAGTAACCCATACTTTTGTATGCAATATCCATAAAAAGTTTGTATATCTGAAGGCCTGGGTTGGAGTCCCAGTTTTGTGATGGTTATGTTTCCTTGAACATGTTGCTTAACCTCTAAGTCTCAGGTACTTCACCTGTAAATTCAGTAATACCTACCTCACGGAGCTTCTGTCATGATTTAGCGAGCTAATGTATATGATACGGACTCTGTCAACTCCAGTCAACAATACAAAATATTGTTATGTTTATGGACTGAAATTCATTACACATGCAATTCCCATGTTTCATGCATAATTTGTTCCTTAAAATTGCATGAAAGTAAAGAATAAGTGTAAGGCTGAGGATGGTTCCATTTCTGGTAAGTAAAATTCACTGTGAAATGCCTAACTGTGGAATAAATTCTTGGTGTTATTGTTTGTTTCTTTGCTTTTGAATTCAGGGGACATACAGTGGGTGGTGGTGTGATGTTTTCAGTACTCTTCAAAATTAAGGTGTGCAAACATGTCATTTGAGTTGTCAATAAATGAATTTAGTATCTCTTTTTGGGCTGCTGTTCAATCTCGTAGCAGAAAATATAATCTTAGTCCCAGGTATATGGGGTTGTATTTGGCTTTCCTATTCATTTCAGATCTAGGCTTCCTTCTCCTCTTCTCACAGTTGCATTAGGGTCTCTATCACAGATGCTGGTTCTATGTGAGGAAAGACTGAGTGGAGTCCAGGAGGCTTTCCATGTTGCTGTTGTCCAACTCCCTAATGGTCTCTGTTCCCTGCTTCCTGGACTTTTTGCCTCCTAGCCAATAACTTTCCTCCTATTCTGCCAAGGTCTTTGAGGTATAGCAGGTATGGGAAGTAGGCAGTGGGAGGTATCACGCTCTTCCATGCCGTGCCTCAGATTTGGAAACTTCACTGAAGCTTTAGACTCTGAAGTTCTCCAGGGCCTCGCAAAGCACCACTGTGGCTGCTGAACTACGCATTGCATTTGGCTGTGTGTTGGTTAGAGAAGACAGTGAGGGCTACGAGTGGAATTTAGCAGAAATGAAGTCAGTCATTTGCATTTAAAAGACAGTTCCACTTACTAGGAGTTTAACAGTCACTACTCTAACAAATCGTGTTTAAGATTAATTATGATATATCTGATAGTGGAATGAATCTTTCAGTTAGCAGTGTTTTATAACATCTTTCAGCCAGGCAATAGTCATGGAGTTTTTACTGCTTGCTTTTAAAATATGTGTCTCATACAAACACAAAATAAGCATGTGTTAATTTTGTATTTGCCTCATGAATAGGGAAGCAGCAGAAAGAAAAATTGAAGAACAGCCAAAGAAAGAACTTAATATGATTGCTAAGTAAGTGAACTTTATATTGGACAAAACAAGTTTGACAATATCTCTACTGGGCTACCAAAATGTAACACCTATGCTTTTCTTTACGATCATTAATATTTTGGGATGTATGCAGTTCACCATAGTCATTTGCAAATTATCAAACAAAAGATATCTGGAGAATTTACATTCACCCAGAAGAATCGGCTAAGAGTCAAATAGTGACTTCCTCTGATCCCTGTTCCCCTAGAAATAGGGCCTGAAACAAAGACTTGGATGTGGACAGTTTATTTGAACCTAATTCCAGGAAGTCAGAGCAGGAGATAATAAAGGATACAACTCACTGCAGACGATGTGGAGTCTGTGCCGCCAGCAGGGCCCCGTCTGCCTCTTCTCTGACATGAAGCACGCCTCCGAGCAGCTTTCGCCAAGGGCAGGATCCAGGGCACCATAATGTGTTCGTGTTTCCCAGGGGTTGCGAGCTGGGGGGAGGGATGTGATTAACTCCTAAATCCTAGGGAGGGCTGGGAAGAGAGCTCAGTAAGTGCCTGCCTGGCAAACGTAAGGTCCTGAGTTCAATCCCCAGTACCACACTAAAGAAATAAAGAAAGAAAGAAATTTGTAATTAAAAAATAAACTCCTAGGGAGCAGATCCAGTGGGAGTGGAAAACCCTGAAGTGGACCAAAGACAAGCATAGCGCAGGAGATTGAGAAGGAAAGGCGTTAAAAGATGAGCGTGAGCGCAAAGAAAACCGTCAGCCACAGTGAGCCTCCAGCAACAACTATGAGGAACAGAAGTACTGGAAATGTTTTGTGGTGGTATTAAAAAATCAGTCAACCACCCGGGCCTGCCCGTGTCGGCCCCGCCCCCGGGGCGCGCTGAGACAGAGATTGAGACTGAGCATGGTGGCACACGCCTGCAATCCCAGCTTTTGGGAGGCACTAAACAGGCAGATTGCCACGAGTCTGACCCAGTAGTGAGATCCTGAACACCCTGTCGACCCTTCCCTAAAAATAAATAAATAATAAACCAAATCAAACAACCATCAGTTTATCTTTTTCCAAATGTAAGATAAATTTTCTTTTATAATATCCACATATATTACTCCCATCATTCAAATTACATTAATGCACCAGAGTTCTTGTGCTTAATGATTATCAGTACTAAAGATACTGAGTTTCATTTTTACAGTATGAGCTTTGAAATAAAGCAAAATCCAGAGCAGGACTGAGGTATGAATTAGACCCTTAGGAGGACAACTGCAATTGTGCATTTTTCTGATGAAGCATGAGGCAGAGCTGTGTCTAAGAAGCCAAAGTACCCACAGTCCTGAGGGATGACTGTGTGACTTCTGACATACATGCACACACACACACACACACACACACACACACACACACACATTGTGGGGCTAGGGGCAAGCGTGCAGTCGAAGCCAGGCAAACCTAAACAAATGCTTCAGAATAGCATTA
>NW_004524682.1:628158-639176 GCF_000260255.1 Octodon degus
GTGCCCACAAATGTTCTGCCTTTGAGGTGCAAGAAGTACAGTTCTTTTCTGTGTGTACCCAGTGAACTCTGTCAGTGGTACAAGTCAAGTAGATGAAGCTTCTCTGCTTCAGATTTTTGGCACAATCACCCTAGTTTCACAGAAATTAACCTGTGGGTGTTTAGAAATTCTCCTTCATTTGAGAAAAGCTCCATTGTTTTCAACTTTGAGTAAAACAGCTTTCAGTGCTTTCAGCTCATGTAACTCCTGCAGTTTGTTCAGATTTATAAGTTAACAAAATTTACCTGGCCAGGTAGAGCTTTTTTCTGTGCCTTGTGCTTTGGAGCCTCCTGGGTTTCATCTTGGCAGAAATTTCCGTTCTCTTTGGATGCCTCAGACTGACCAAAACAGCCATTCCTACCAGTACTGGGCACCCAGCAAAGACCTTGGTGGGCCCAGGACCCCTGCAGAGGGAGGTGGTAACTGGGAACTTCAGAATTCAGAATGAATGTCAAGCGACATTAATTAATTAATGTCCACTTAGAGTCTGCTACTTGCTCCCTTATTTTCCAGGAAGGTGGCTTCCTTGGAGCACTACTCACGTCATCCGGTTCTTATGTAAGACTGAGTGCGATTGCACCCCCAGAATGCTGCTGATGCTCCTGATTTGAATAACTTAAACTATTATTTTAACTAGGTACCTTGCAGAACTATTTGCCCTGGATGCCAAGTTAGAGTGTCCTGAACTAGAGCGGGGGGGGGGGGTATTTTTAAGCCTGAGTTTTCATATGGAATGCCTATTTAGTGGTCTACTGTATGCCTTTTGCAATAAGGGAATTTAGGTTGACTATAAGCATATAATCTACCTGCTCTCTGCAAAAGTTGTGTTGAGATCATTTCTAAACTGTCTCTTCCTGGCTGGCCAAATAGCTCAGGGGATTAAAACACCTGCAAATAGGTGCAGGTGCCGGGGTTTGATCCCAGGGCCTGCCCTGCTGGCCCCGCCCTGGGGGCTCGCTGAGAGGGCAGTTGAGACTGTGCGTGGTGGTGTGCACCTGTGATGCCAGCTCTTGGGAGTCTGTAAACAGGCGGACCACTAAGAGTCCGACCTAGCAGTGAGACTCTGAACACCCTGTAGACTCTTCCCTAAAATACAAAACAAACAAAACAAAGAAACAACAACAAAAAAACCCTATCTGTTCCTTTTATGGGAGGGAATGAGTGTTCATCTGTCCGTGTGCAAACCGTGTGTATCTGTGGTTTTGGTGGGAAGGCAATAATTGAGCAAATGGAATCCAAAGTTCTTTATATAAGTGTTAGCTGTAAACCTAAAATACATAGGATAAAATTATGTAACCCTTCAGTAAGGACTTGGGAAAAAGAAGACATTCAGAATAGCTGTCTTGGATATTAACATACAAAGTAAGGTCTGAATAAACAGATGACTGAAAATATGACTCTTATTGTTTACTGGCTATAATCTCAATAAATAATCAGATTGCATTTTGGCCCTATTTGGTACAAGATGTGTCATCTTAAACTCTTCTGACAAATAGTAGAAAATAAAGGTTTGAATAAAGAGGCAATTTGCTGAAATTCACAGTACGGAGATTATGAGTGTAGATAGGAATCCTACTTCAATCTATTTCTTATTCTAGAAATTATATCTGTCCCACAGGAGCAGGAAAACAAATACACACTTTCCATTCTCAAGTTAACTATAACAAAAAAAAATGTGAACAACACGATGATTTCTCTTTGGGGAGTGGTGAATGGGATGGAACCTCGTGGTGCCTTCGCCAAGGTTTGCAATGGCTGTCATCTTGAAATGACACGTAAACCTGCCAACAGCATTTTGACATCCAAAGACCACTTGTAAAAATAAGAAATTGTAAATGATAGTTTCCAAGTATTGCAACTGGATATTTATACATATCTAAGCTAAGACCTCCTCCAGGTGTAGTAGTGTGCAACTGTGAGCCTGGCACTCTGAGAGGCTGAGGCAGTAGGAGCACAAGCTGCAGCCACATGTGGGGAACTTCATGCCTTAGCAAGATCTTGTCACAAAACAAAACAGATTGGGAACTTAGCTCACTTAGCTATGAAGGCCCTCTGCTGTCACACATGCACATGAACACACAATTACGTACACAATATGCAAGTCTATTTTTTCAGTATTTCCAATTCAAAACACTTTAATAACTTGACTTAAAAGCGACTTACTTTTCCAAGAGTACCTGCTGCCATTTTATTTTTGAAGAACTCAGAAAAAATGGGAAGAACAAATTGAACTTTGCTTCTTACATAGGGATTTTTTCATTGCTTTGTCAGACTCAGCAATTTCATTATTACTATTTACAGCTCTGTAAAAGAAGTGAAATGCATTAGAGATGTGTTAACAGTTTTTACAAGTATCTTTATAAAATGAGCAAAGACATTTATGATAGAGTTTCACCATTTGAGGTACTTTTGGGGAAATAAGTCAAATATAATAAATTACTTAAACAACATACCAATATATAGGATTAACATATATAGAAACTCATGTGTTATACCTAGATGATTTTGTATAAACAATTGTTGTTTAAGCCTCAGATATTATAGGTTTTCCTAGCAAAACATCCTGTGGCACAAACTATTTCTTATTCTGCCATATAGCACGATGCCAAACATATGTTGATGAGCATATACTAGAATGTCAGCCTCTGCAAGATACTCAAAAGAATTTGATTAAGTTACTTATCAACTTGTACCCATGATCCTTCACTTCCACCTCGAGATTCATTTCGTGATTTAACTCCCTGATGAACACGTACTACGTAAAAGGGTAACAAAACTCTCAAAGTGCTCACAGTGAGTGGGAGGCAGACGCACCACCATGTGAGCCATGTAATAGCTCCACTCACACGGCAATAAAAGAGCTTGTGGACACTGAACAGAAACTGAAGATTCATTTGTCTGCACTGTGTAATGCAGACACAATGCAAGCTGAAAATTATTCACCAGTATATTCACAACATGCAGAACTTGAGTCTCAAAATTGTACTCTCTCTTACTTTAAAAATGAATGTCAGGTATGATACATTTAAAAATTAACATCGATGTAAGTGTAACAAGAAGAGAACTGTTAATTATGTTTGAGAAATATTTTGATTGCTTGTTCATTTTCATTGGTCAGTCTCAGCATTCTTCAACTGAAACAATTTTAAAGTCACACAAATTTAAAGAATTCATCAATAAAATCATAAAAGAGTTGACTGATAAAATATTAGAAAGAGGTGAAGTTCAGCTGTTTTACATTAATTTATCCTTCTTTAGTGGTAGTAATGATGCTTTTGTACACAAGTGATAGACATAAAACACATAATCTTCACTTCAGTGTGGCTAAGCAACGGGTGATATCTGTCTAGCAATGATTTAAAGGAAGAGGAAAATACAGCAGAAGGGCCCCGAGCAGAAATGGTTCTATCAAGGCTCTGAGTCGATTTGTCCACCCCTGGTCATGATGGACATTAGTGCCTTTGCTGTCCTGTGTCCCACGTATTGCGCTCTCTGGGTATAACCCAATGGGCTCAGCAGAACAAGCTTCAAGAGGATAATATGTGGAGTCTAGGAAGCCAAAGCAAGATGACTTTTCACAAGTGCCTAAGAATACACCCTACTGATCTATAATGCTGCATGTACTCTGGCTAGGAGCAAATCTATGTTCAGAGAAATGTCACACACTGTTTGACTTCCACCTAATTTCCAGTGGACCCACTAGGTCTTCTACTGAAATATACAGATCTGTAAGCCCTGAAGTGTATGCATTGCTTTTTGAAAAAAAATGGATGATGGGTGGGAATGAACCCAAAAGTGAACGAAACACATATACTCCTTACACATACTGTTGCTACATTTAGCTTAATACAATGTTTATGTGGCAAGTTTTAAATGGCTTCAACCTTTCTTACCTTTCTCTCAGCAGGAGTCAAGGTCTGTGGCCCATTCTCTTAACTCATGGTAAAAGGCTGACCACTTCATAAAGGTTATTGACTTCTGAGGTTAGGTTGTTAAAGTCAATGCAACTTTTTCCCAACACCTTACACATTCCCTCTGCAGAGACATACTGTTTGAATCCAGTTGCTATCATCTGCGAAGGTCCTGTGCTGGTCCGCAGCCTAAGTTGAGCTCAGATTTGATTCCTGCTTTGGGATTCTGATGATTCCAATCCTCAGCCATCTAATTCACCCAAATCATTTGTAAATTCTCACCAGAACCGTGGACTTCAGGAAGTAGCCATGAAGACACTAGAAGGGAAGCAATACAACCCTGCCTGGAATTCCTCACCCACAGCATCCATGAGTATGAAAATTTTCTGTCACTAGGTTTGGGATAGTTTGTTATACTGAAATAATGAGAACTACTTGCATGTTTATATAAACAAAAAAGCCACACACTTGGAAACCAGAAGATACATAATGAAAATAAAGGGAGTCACCAAACATTTAACCAACAGCGGACATTTTGAAAGAGGAGAATGATGTGCTTGTCACCAAAGGATGACGGTGAACAAAACCTAAGGATCCAACCCGCCTGTTGTCCAGCTGTATGGAGTCTGCTGCTCTGACCAGCACATGCAGTCACTAGTTCCCAGGCCTTGCTTTATAAACAGCTCTGCTCTTCTTTTCATGTGATTACAGGTTCCAGGGATGTGACAAGAGTCTTTAAAAAAAATTCTGACATTGAAGCAACAGCTCTTCGGGTTGTGAGAAGGACCTAACTCATGACAGACCTTGCTCTTGCTCTCTCTTCTTGCTTTTCTTCTTTTTGATTATTTCCTTTTTTCATAATTTCACCAAGGCAAGGAAAATGTATAGAAATAAGAATAAAATATTTACTAATACGTCCCCTTAAGGGAGACAAAGTTTTAGCATGGAAAATATAAAATTAAAATTTTGTTCAAAATTTTTTCACAGTATCTGTAGACTTCAACCGTTATAATGTATCTGCAAAAACATTTAAAATTTTTTACAATTTTCAATATACTCATTTGTATATAAGATAATAGCATCCCAGGAAGGTGACATACCTTGAGCGCACTCATACAACTTAGTGTAATGTTCAAACATAGAGAAAAAGCCTCTTGTTCTACATGTGATTCTAATAAATTTGATGTTAAGATACTGCTTTTACCTACTTAAATGCATATTTTAATACTCTTCTGGTAGTACTTTACATATAAAAATAAGAATTTGTTGGAGTAATGAAATGGATGTGTGTATCCCTTGACTTTACTGTACTAATTTTAAGAACAAATATATTTTGAACTCAGGGCCTCATGCTATTGTATGTGGTGCATTTCTAGACTACCCACTTAATTTTTTTCCAGGAATTACTGAAGATTACTTAATCCAAGGGGATTTATTTTGAAGGTGCTGAAGAGACATACTTATGCAGTAGAAAGAGGCGTCACATGATCACGCCTTGGCCTGGCAAGTGGTACGATACCTAGTCCAGCAATACTACGACGGGTTACTTATGGTGCCTCTGGTGTTCTACGCACACGATGGTACAAGCTCATATTACATGTCAGGGACAGTGCTTTTCCTTACTGGATTCCACAGATCCTCTGAATTAGTAACATCTTGACCTAAAAACAATTTGTGCTCAAGAGGTGTTCATCAGGGCTGGAGAGACAGCTCAGCAGCCTAAGCATGTGCCTGGCAAGTGCGGAGACCCAGGCCCAATCCCTGGTACCACATGCTGAGCTGGCCCTGGAACCCCTGGTGCACCTTGCAGGCCACCAAAGCTGGCATGGTGGTGCGCACCACCAGCGCTGGGGAGGCTGAGACAAAAGAACTACTACTAGTTCGAGCTACATAGCAAGACCCTGTACCAAATAAATAAATGAATAAATAAATAAATAACTCTTCTTTAGTGGTTGGACCAACACTTTCAGCCCAAATTTCTCCTATTTTCTAGGGGTTTATTTTCCTCACTATTAGCTTATTTTGTGTGGAGCTATTTGGCTGCTAAAATTTTCATACAACCCCTAATGTAAGGGAGTTGAATAAAATTGCTACAGCAACCAAAGAACTGCTTCTAAAACATATTTTTGGCTATCATTTTTCTTTCAAGGCTCCCTTACTTCTGGGCTCACTCATACTAAAAACACACTGAGTTATGAGCCTTTATTCTCACTTTTTTATCACCTGCTATTGGCCTCCAGTCCTAGGGCATCATTTTACTGCTAAAATAATTTGGTAAATTCTTACCTCTGCCTATCTGCACTAAATTTTCCTGAAATTTATAAGCACTTCATCTAGCCACACTATGGCTCACTAGCCCACTTCAATTTTTGTTTTTCGCAATGAGACCTTTATTTTGTAACTACCTCACTGAATTTTGTACCTCACACACCATACCTTTTTCACATTGTATGTCATACTTTCCTTCATAGTAACTTTCCCTTCAGGATTTGCCTTGTTCATCATCTCCTCCCTATCAGAAGAAGAAGAGCAAGAAGAGGAAGAAGAAGAAGAGATTTTTGAAAAGGAATTAATCCATTTTGTTCACAGTGCCTAGAACAAAGTTAAGTATGAAAGAGTTGTTCAAAATATATAATATGTAGTATATATGCTATATATATCCATATATACTATATAATATATACATATACTATGTATGTACTATACTATTATGTGCAATAGTATGTATGCAATAAATTGAATAAAGATGATAGCTGTGACTGAGCAATAACAAATAGTACTCCAGGAGAAAAGCCTTTATTCTGGGAATGATCCCTGAAATGAGTTTCTTGGTTGTGCTAGTTCAGAGCAAGTAGATGACCCTTGTATTAAGCGAAAGGTAAGAAAGTCCTTTTGTCTCTGTGAGACTTAAGAAAAATATCCTACTCTCTGAACAGATTTGAGAAAGAAACAGGCTACATTGCTTCATTTTTCTAATTTGTTACCAATTTACCTTCTCCAATGTATCACCGTCATCTCTTGTGCTCACATCATCAGGTTTCTTTCTTTCTTTTCTTTTTCTTTCTCTCTCTCTTTCTTTATTTCTTTTTTCTTTTTCTTTTCTTTTCTTTTTTTTTTTTTGGTGGTACCAGGGATCGCACTGAGGACCTTGTGCTTAAGGTTCCTTTTTTTAAAAGTCCATCACCTAAATCAACCTACTATAGTCACTGATGACTTCTGTACTACAAAATCTATTTTTACAAACCCATTTGTCCCCCTTAAGAATCATATGTGCCTCTCCACCATGAAGAGGGCATTTCCTCAGCTGTCTGCCTTCCTCTGAGATGTATTTATTTAATTTTATTATTGTTACTTTTGGTTTGGCTCCAGTCTATACTGTGCACATTAATAAGTTGGTGTTTCCTCTGTTAATCTTTTGTCAGTTTACTTGGCAAGAACCAGATACTAAACTTTCTGAAGAAAAGTCAAAACCCATCCGTGTTAGACTGATTCCTGGTTTTGAAGCATCAGCCCTGACTGCACGTCTTTTTCCCTACCTGAAATTAATGGTAAATCAAAGGTAGGTAGTATAGTTGATTAAATAGATTCTTCCGGTGCTGTCTGCATGTTTGTGAGGGCTGAACATAGTGATGGTGAGCCTTTTACAGCTTTCTATGTTACCAACAGCCGGCTGTGGCTTGTGTACCTAGGTTTGCCCCTCGTGGCCTAATGAAATCCAGTGAGCAAAGTTGTCCTTCTTTGTAGAGAGTGGAAGAGGGAATCCTTGGTAAACTGATGCATTGTTCTTAGTACTATATGAAGAACACAGAGAGTCTATCGTTTGCCTACTTTGCATTTGGACTCAAATGGTTCCTCAGCCCAGGGCGGCATCATTCAGGTTGTGGTGGTTCATCATGCTGCTGTGACAGATGTCACTGACCCCCAGTATCTGCCCTCTCCATTGCTCCCAGATCTTCCTCCACACCAGCCTTTGCTTCACAATCTTCTTCTGCATTTTTTTTAGTTGTCAGACTTTACAACAAGACCTCTACTGACCACTTTATGCTAAAACACAGCATACTTTGGTAGGTGTTTGTAGTACATGATGATTCCATTTGTGAAGGGAGGTGGCACATGGAGATGACACACCTCAGTTCTTCTTTAATCTCTCCACCTTCTCTGCTCTTCACTCCCTGCATCTCTTCTATTCTCTCTTGAGTGCCTACTCCTCACATATCACCAAGCACAACTTGTTTATGTAAAAGTTATATCAATTGCTTTCCATGGTATGAAAGCATCCTACATGGAAAGAGTTGGAAGCAACTTGGAGAAGAGGAGCATGCTTGAATTCTATCAAAATACTGAAGTTCGGTTTTAGTCCAGTCCTTCTATGCAGGGAGAGAGCCTTGACTAGGATTGGATAGGATCACCATATAATATTTTAAGATTATTTATTACAGCATGAATATATTTATTATAAAGAGGCTAAAGAATTTTAGGGTATAGCACACCTGATGTGATTGCTAATAAATAACTAATATGTCTTTCAATGAATTTCTATAATGAACAATAAATTGATTTGCTTGGGAAAGACTCTTTTGCATTAAATTTTATGCTAACAAATAAAGTTAAAAGCATCATATTACAGTCACATATTCATGCCCATATTTATAGACGCACAGCTGATAAAAGTTGAATCTTCAAAACAAGCTGTTCATCCATCAAGAGATGTGGATAAATGAAATGCACTATTTATAAACAATGGTGAGCTCTTCACCTTGATACACTGGAGTCACTCGTAGAGAAATGAGACTGTAATGTTAAGAGAATGATGTTAGACACAAGAGCTTTAGCATCCCATGGTTTCTCTTGTTTGAGAAACCCAAATTATAAATAAAGAGCAAAGTAATCTAGATAGTAGGAAGTAGAGCCATAGCTCTTTCTCAAATGTGAAGGGATCAAAATGGTAAAGAGAGGGATGGGGAAGAAAAGGAGAAAAAAGAAATTAGGGCACAGGGCCAGGGAGATAGCTTAGAGGTTTAAGTGCCTGACTGGCAAGCACAAGGTCCTGAGTTTTGAATCTTAGTGCTAAGAAAAATAAATAAGGGTTGGAAAAGGTAGATCAGCAGACTAAGTGCCTGCTTAGCTAAGTGCAGGGACCTTGGTTCAATCCCGGGAACCAAGCGCCATGCCAGCCCTGCCCCAGGGCATGCTGAGTCAACCACCGAGACCCAGTGTGATGGTACATGCCTGTAATCCCAGTGCTTGGGAGGCTAAGACAGGAGGAAGTCTGAGCTGAGTTACAAGACCCTGTACCAAATACATATAAATACATACATACATACATACTGGAAATTAAGACATGTTCTGCTTGTGTCCCAAATTTTCATAAGGTATGTAAACAACATGTACTGCAAATGTGAAATAATAAGAAATAAAAATAATAAAGTCATGCTAATATAGTCGATGGATTGATTGTGTATGAGGTGCACAGTTTTCCAGCTCTGTATGGAGGGGGGCTATTAATTCTCATTCCTCAAATACAGAAAAGTTCTTGGACAAGAGGGATTTTGGTTGCTCTGTGCATACACCAAGAATGACATGAGGCTTGTCACGTGCTCTCACCAAGTACTCTTGAAGGAGTGAAGTGGCCAGCTCGGCTCAGTAGAAGTAGTGGCAAGAAGTGAGCCCTAAGAAAAATAGTCACTATCTGCTTTGTTCTTCTCTATAGCATGTTTCTTTCTTTTTATATTTCCTTGATAATTTGTATGCCTTCATTAGGAAATAACTTCCAAGGGGGTGAAGATTGTATCTATTTTGTATCTATTCTTATTTATTTGTATTTAGGACAAGGTGTACGGAGTGTACAGGGTCTCACTATTAGATCGGACTCATAGTGATTCTCCTATTTACAGCCTCCCAAAAGTAGAGGAGATGGCTCAGTGGAATAAGCACTTCCCTGGCAAGCGCTAGGACCTGAGTTCAATCCCTGGTTCTGCAAAAAAAAAAAAAAAAAAAAAAAAAGAAGAAGAAAAGAAAAGAAAAAAGCTGGGATTACAGGCGCGTGCCACCACACCAGTCTCAATTGCTGTCTCAGCGTGCCCTGGGTGCAGGGCCAGCCCGCCCAGGGATCGACCCCCGATCCCCACACCTGCTTGCAGGTTCTTTAATCCTTTGAGCTACTTGGCCAGCCCTTTGTCTATTCTTATTATGCCAACAAAACTTAAAGTAGTACCAGCTGCAGAACACAGGAGGACTTAATAAATTTTTTGTTGGATTAAGTGAAATTGGTAAAAACAATAGTTCTTCTTCACTGCTAGGTTTTTCTATGGAGTTCTGCTTTGCAGCTATTCTGATTAATGTTTCCCACTAATCTTGTGAATTAAACGGTATGCTCCTTGTTTATACAGTGAGGAAAGAGATTCAAGGCTGCGTGTTGACTGGAACCAGGTCACAGGATTAAGATACAAGAGGATTTGGGGCAAGACTGTGTGTGGGCTTGGTTTATGCTCTTCTATACTACGTTTAACCACTTACCTTTGAAATCTTCTTTTCCTTTAAAATTATAATAATCCTCACTTAATTAGGAAAAATCATTTTTTCCTTAACAATAGTTAACTCTCATTTTCTTGTCAATTCTGAATGTAAATAATTTTTACTTTTAATCTGAATATGAGCTGAAGTGAAGACAGACATTCCAGTTCATTTTCAGTATCTGAAAATAAATCTCCTTAGTTACAATGCTTCTCAGGTTTGGAACTCCACAGAGCAGCAATGATTCCTACTGTGTGGGATAACTTTCCTCAACTCTTTATAAGGTCCATTCGAAGAAAACTTTTTACTAAGTCTGCTGCAGATATATTTTGGAGTGATGAATCGGAAGCAACACAACATAAGAGTACATTTTAAAATTCATTTTGAGAGAAGAAAGAGTATAATTTTTGTTGTCAATTTATTTTTTTTTCTATTTTCATATTTTATAATTCATACAACTGGATCCAAACAATGGTAAGACAAAGGAAATGGTTAGAAACACATATTTCACAGATGGTCAAATAGCTCAGCGGATTAAAGCTCCTGCAAGCAGGC
>NW_004524682.1:639386-648791 GCF_000260255.1 Octodon degus
AAAAAAAAAAAAGAAAGAAAGAAAGAAAAGAAACCCTTATTTCTTACAGAAAATAAATATAGAAAAAATTAGAAAGTAACTTCTAATGCAATTTTAAATTTAAATTTTCTTTGTGCATAAAGGTAATATAACTTCTTCCAAACAGCACTATGAAGTATAATAAATAGGTTAGATTTCTATATTCATATGTTCAGATAAAAACCATATTCTTCTATGTGTTTTGCTTATAAAGGTTGACTCTTTCCTTATAAAGGATTCAGGACCAAATATGGTATTGGAGAAAACAAAAAAGCAGAAGGCATCCTTCCCTATTGTGTCTCTCTCTCCCTCAAGCAGGCCATAAAACCTAGGAGGCTTTCTCTCTACTTCAAATAGGAAATTGGAAAGAGAATTTTTGTTTATTTTTTCCTTTTCTCTTTTAACCCAATTTCTAACAATTTTACTGCACAGAATAATTTAGCCTTCAGAATCTCAGCTGAATTGCATACTGTTTACATATAAGATTAACCTAATTGTTTTTGTTAGAAAATTAGAAAATTACTCCTCCATATAATTCACCATGGAGTATATAAAATTTTCAAATTACTTCGAAAAGTTAAAAACTATAAATATTTAAGATAAATGTAAGTTTTAAAGAACAAATTTTGCTTTTGAATTATCACCTTCACTTCTTATAGGTCTCCCCTTCTGCCCCCCCCCCCACCATGCCTCTAACCAGGGATCAAACTGAGGACCTTGTCCTTGCCAGGCAGGCGCTTATGCCGCTGAGCTAACTCCCCAGACCCTTTTAGGTCTCTTACTTGAGATTCAAACAGCAGCAAGAAAGGTTGCTCAGCCAATAAGAGAATTCAAAAGTGTCTCATCTGCAAAATGCATTGTGCTTGGTACAAATTTAGATCCAAAAACTAAAATCATAAACTAAATTTTCTTCTCTATGCTAACAGCAAGACTGATCATAATGCGTACTGCTAAACAATCATAACACTATTGCAGTGAGAACTAAATGATGTACTAAGGACAATTTCAGGGTATAATAGAACAGACTAAACACAGTGGATTGAAAACATATTTGTGCAAACCTATCTCTAAAACTCCATTGAAATGAAATTAAGAGGTATAATGTATAAAACTATATGGGCAAGAAAATGAAAGACATAAGGACTTATCATAGATCTTAAGCAATTCTTTAAATATGGAAACTAAATTTCAGATTATTTTTTACTATTCATAGCTGAAAAATATCAAGATTATATGATCTCAGACACAACCCAAAATATGTAGATTATCACAGAATAGTACATTCTTACAGGTTAAGAAACTGAAAAGAAAAGGCAATGTTAGGATTATTAGCAACTATTCATTACAGAAAGCTATATAAAAGTACTGTATACAAGGAAAGGAAACATTTTCTAATAGGCCATATGACTAAAATATGGAAGGTATTGTTATAAACTTTTACTGAATGTGAAATTGAACCACTCATGTAAAACTAAAGAATGGATGAGGATGAGGGAGTGTGTCTAGATAGTCTCAAGTCTGAGCTAAATAGTGTTGGCATATAAAGAAATAAAAAATATGTAAATTTGGTGAAATTGAAAATTTAGAACCATATTTAGATATACACATAGAAATATGAAAAGAAATAAAGTGAGACTTGGGTGGGATGGATTGAACATTTTTTTTCCATAGCCCTATAGCATTGTTTAAGTAATAGAGTTCAATATGTCACTTTAACATACTAAATATTTTAAGTTTAAGGTCACTTTATCTTTTCCCACCTTCCCCCCCAAAGGTGATTCAAATAAGTCAGGACTCCCTCATGTGAGCAGCGCCTCCCTAAATGTAAAGAGTGTCCTTAATTCTGACCTGGAAAGAAGAGTCTAAGCAAACATGCCTTGCTATGTTTTTTCCAGTTTAGTACCATTAGCTCATAGTTCTAGCCCCTATCGAAAGTCTCCGGGACTATCTCTCTTAGTCACATCTATTAAAAGAAACCAACTGGTTTATGGGTCATTTGGATCATTATTTCCTTTTGATGTCTTCTGTGTCAGGGTAAATGTATATTAAATTAGTGTGTTTTTCTTTCTCTAGCTTTCTCCTTTATTATAGGGAGCACAGCCATGCATCTAGGATGGGTAAAGATAAATCATTTTTCCTCTTGCACAAATATTAGCATATTCTACATATATTCATTTGATCAAAAAATATAGGGAGAAGATAAAAGAAAAATCCTGATTACTCACTACCACTATACAAAAAAGTAATTTTAAGAGGGGGAAATTAAAAAAGAAACTAGCTCAGTTAAATCTGGTTGAGATACGCAGTATAAGGCTAGGGAAATGCACAGTTTAAACAGTCATTAACCCCTGGATTCCAATGTCTCCTTAAATATATCAATAAGGTTTTGTCATAATCACTTTCCTTATCCTTTGAACCTCAATCTAAAGGAGAAGAGGTTCACCAGCTTTAAGAGAGAAACCACACCTAGAAAAGGCCTGGGGTAAGAAAGCTGCTTGCAAGCAGGCAGCCAGGATGCAGACAGATGAGGAAGGAGCCCAGAAGTCACACATTGGATATACCCTGCCAGGTCTCAGCCCCAGCAACTGTCTCTTCACATGGGGCCCAAGCACTAGTGAGCTCGACTAGCTATTGAATTCATCAATGGGCAAACCCTCTGAGGAGAACATTGCCCCTGCGTCTAGCCACCTTTCTGAAGCCAGCTTCTACACTCATGAGAGTTTTAGGGGATTGAACTAAACCAAAACACATTTCTTATTTGACTTTTTTGATATCCAGTTTCCTTCTTATATACAGTTAAAAGTCTACCAGACACAACTGTATAATATTAAAATCTACTACATCCATTTATATAATGTTAACATCATCATAGGCAAAATGTATTTAAAATGTATTTGGCATATTGTTTGTTTTTCATAATGTGTGGATTTTTTTAACAGAATCTGTTCCTAGAATTAGTTTGTTTTTTTAAAAGACATTTGACATTGTCCTTTTTATGATAGACTTCAATGATATTTTGTATTTCATGAGATTTTTGCATCTGCTATTTCTGGCCACCAATCACAATATTTAATGTCTTTAAGATATCTTAACAGTTAATTCTCTTGATCCCAAAATATTTCACATAGTAATAATGGGTTCCTCACAGTTTAAGTATTAACCCTGGAGCCTTGTAGTTCTAAAACAAGTTAAGACCAGGTGTTTTGTGGCAAATTTTCATGTTATTTATGAGCTTTCAGTTAAGAAACATGGGATTGGGATAACATCAGACCTTAGAGGGTTTCACTAAGTGAGTAATTCTGTAAACATTAGCTAGTGGATAGAAAGAACAATAGGGGGAAAGATGAAAGGAAAAATCAAATGTCGTATGTGTGAATAATTTGTGGACCTAAAGAGAGACAGTTGAAATAGAGAGATGATTAAAGGCTAAGAACTTCCAGTAGTAAATGAAAGAACAAGAAGCCAAATGTTAATCATTACAATACCAAATACCCAATACTCTGCCAAAACCAACTAGTTTTTTAGAAAGCCTGTTTGGTCCTGTCTGTACCCTGCAAGACATAATGCCAAGTAGGGCTCTGTCCTGAAACCAAGGTGAAAGGAGAAAAAAATTGCCGGTCTTAGCACTCAAAATGTGCAGAATCAAGCCCCTAAAACCAGGTTAAGAGCAACCGTGTGAAGTGAACGGGTATTTAGGTCCTGTGCATACTTCTTCGTATTCTCTGTCATGATATGAAGACTTGCCATGGTTTTCCTTTGTTTAATGCTTATAGTTTGGTTTTTTTCCTTTCTTCTCTCACCTCTTTATGTACTTTAGATTGAATTTGGGGATTTTCTATCTTCTCCAGGCCATGACAAGTCTCCTAAAAAATATTGAATTTAAAAATAATAAAGTGTACTCAGATTCCAGGAGATTCCTGACATTCATGTTAGTTCATAATCCCTTGCGAATTACATACAGGATTTTTTTTACCTGTAGCGTGAAGGAATGTTATGCTGATCTCTATGTTTTGACCTGTCTAGAACCTTTCATGAATGATTTTATTTAACATGATACTGAAGTGTATATCTTAGTGTCAGAACTGGAAAGTAGATTCTATCACCTATGTATTTTAAAATAAAATCATTTTTTCCCTTTTTTGTGCTTCTGAGAATAGAACCCCAGGCAAATATTTTACCATTGAGTTATACCTTCAACCCTAGTATTTTATCCTCCAGTAAATTAATAAATAGTAGCTAATCCCATTTTCCAAAAGCTGTGTTTGCACAAGATTGGTTTGCTTGGAGGCAAGCAGAAACCCACATAAGAAATTCTCTGTCTTAATAAAATCTAACTGGCAATGTTTTGGTGACTTCACTATTTCTTGTCCCTCAAGGATTATGTCACATAATTTTATTTTAATTTTTAACTTGAATTTGGATTGTTACCTGGGCTTTAACATGAGTATTAAATGTTCTGCATCTATTTTCCTTGCTTTGGAAAAATTGTGAGTTCAAATGATTCTGGCTTAGAGAAGAGAGAGGATATTTCAACAAACTTTTTATGAAGCTTTGTTTCATGTGTTCGTTGTGCCTGAGGAAATAGGGTAGTAATGTGGTATTTGGAAAATGGAAACAAGTTGGAATAAATGAGAAAGTATAAAAAGGAGCTGATGTGACATATAATTCTAATTGGTTAGCCAGTGTAGAGAAATGATGCTAGGAATAGAACTTTCTAGAATCAAGGAAGGCTATTAAGATTTTCAGGCAAGAAGAATTGCAGCTTTTCCAGGAACCGAAAAGCCCAATTGACTTAGACTGGTGGTGAGAACGATTTCTAAAGAGACCGATGGGGAAGGCAGCTTTTGAAATTAGAAGATACTCTGCCCAGTTGGAACATTGTGGAAAAATGCCTCAACTTTCTAAGAAGACACAAGAGGTCAAATGCCAGGATACATTTATCATAGCTGGGCCTTGTTACCCTTATTTATAGTCTCAGAACTTAATTTTGTCAGTGTACCATTTGGCTACAAGCTCAGTTATGGGAATCAGATAGCCCTAACCCGCATGCTATTTGTCAAAATATCATAGCACCGTGACTTAGAGTCTCTATGTCCTAGTAGTGTGCGGTTAATCTAGAAAATGGGGATAATTATATCTACTTTGTAGGATAATGGAAGGTTAAATAATTATCTTTAAAGTCCTTTAAAAAAAGACTCAACCCTATAAAACATTCAAACCTCTTTGAAAGACAATTTTTACTCTGAGGGGAAGATTCACATTAACTAATTACCTAACAAATGAATCTATAGTTCAAAATGAAGATTTATTACCATTTCATGGAGAACAGTTAGTGAAACTTTTAGCTGTCACACTTTACCATAAAGAAAATCACACGTGAGTTACAATCGCAGCACTGCTTATGGAAGCAGTGTAAGCCACTGGTAGCATTATTACTGCATGTTAAAATATCAATATGACTGTGCAGGAGAGAAAAAGTGTGACTTTCATTTTCCTTAATCATTAGAAGACTCAGAGCTAACCCTGTTAAATAAAAGAAATATTCACAAGAGAAAAAATAACATATTTATTTAATCAAAGTTTTATATGACATTGAATCATACCAAAATGTTGACCAAAAGTGCACAGAATACAGTTTGTTTTTATGCCTTGTTTCAGGGAATACCAAACTGTCATGTAAAAATAGTATTAGACAAAAGGTTATGGTCTAATGATTTTACTGTGTTCAGAGTGTTCATGTGTAGCTTTCCTTTCTTCTGGATGAAAAAACAGGCAGCCTCAATGAGTCTTTCAGAAGGAAGGAGGAGAGCGATTTCTCAACCTGTACGCCTTGCTGCAGTCGGTATTTTTGTGGGGGAGGGTTGTTTTGTTCACTGAGACAAAATCTCATCATGTAGAGCAGACATAGTTCAGCCTTGAACTCACTCTGTCACCTACGCTGAACTAAAACTCATGGAGATGCTCTGCCTCAGCCACCCAAGTGCTAGAATCATAGCCACCACCCATGGCTTCTTTCACCGTTGAACTGGGAATTGGAATCACCTTCTGTTGAAAGCACTCTCCAGCTGAGCCACACATGTCTTCCAGGAAGCTATAAATAGAATACAGCTTGGTATCTCTGCCTTCATACTGCATCGATCTCCTTTGGTACTTTAAGCTTTGGGTCAGATTCCTGCTCAATCCTGTATTCACACGTGTTAATTATTTAAGGAGCATTATATTAGCCTTAAATGTACCTAATATTGGTCCTTCTTATTCAAGGCAGAAGGAACAAAGATGTAACTAAAGGTAACTAAGATGTTTTCAGTATTTATAGGGACACCATAGTCAACAAATTGCCAATCACCAGCTTTTGCAACATCTTCTTTTGGATGACTGGACTAGACCACCAGGGTGGTATCTAGCTACCTCTGGTTATTACCCTAAACCAGAAAGAGGACATAGTCATTATCCTTACCAACTCCAGTGCATCCCTTTGACCTATTCGTGGACAGCTTTCTCCTCCTAAGCTTATCTCAAGTTCCAGGAGCAGCAAGCTTGGAGGCAGTCCTCAGTCCTCTCCCCTGGCTCCATGGGAAACTGAGATGACATTGTGATCAACCAGGCCACAGAGGGCTAACCCTGCTGATGAAGCACACTTGTTGGCCCCGTGCTTTTGTGCCTTCCTTACGCAGCCTTCGCACTTCGGCCAGCACTCTGAAGGCACATGACAGGTCAATAAAGCTTTCTGAGCTTTCTGTTGTTGCAGTGCTGAGCATGAATCCCTTTCCTGCTTTTACCCCTACTCTTCTCTTGCTTGATCTACTTGGGTGTGTGGCCAAGCAAGGACCACTGAGACCCTCAGATACGTGGTTTCCCCCAGAATTCTAATAATTATTCCATGGAGACAGTATGGTTTCTATGACTCACATACAGAGAAAGTGGGCCAGGAGAGACAAGGAACAGAACAGGTCAGAGACCTTGCTTCTCAGACCTTATAGTATCCTTAAGTTTATGGTATTGATATTTCTCTCTTTCATTCCTATTGGGCTGTAATGCTCGGAATGGATGTGAAAACTTTTAATATGATCCAGTAGTTGAGATTTGAAACCCTGAATAAATATGTGAAGCACTTACCTCCTCCCGCAGAATGAAATACAAATTAGCGCACTGTGGATTTCACCAGATGGTTAAATCACTGCCTGGATATTTACTAAACGAGGATCAGACACGGGGCATTAGTTTATGAAGAAGTCTGTAGGTGTTGGGTGAAGAAAGCGAAGTGCCACCAAGTGAATGCTAAAGAGTCACAAAATAAAGGCCTTTTTCATCTTTGTCTTTGAGTTTTCAGTTTTGAATATTCCTGAGCTGTTGAAATTTATTTAATAACCACACTTGCATACTCTTTTCTTGTTAACCTTTTGTTAATAAAGGCATCATCAGCCCTGAGCTAAAACAGACAAGGAAAGATATTTTTCCCCTATAGAATTTGACACCTAATGAAGAATGGCTAAGACATTCCACTCATTCCAGAATCTGCAGAAATTTCTGGGAGAGCTAGCAAAAACCAGATGAAATGTAAGAAGACTTTATGATTAGGTATTTCAGACTGTATTTACAGTTCCTGGTTGTGTGAAGAAAGCAGAAAGCTCCACTAAAATTGACCTAATGAAACTGTGGGATACTCAGAGGACTTGGTGTAGCTCACCAACCAGAAAAAACTTAAGGCCACTGGCACCACTGTGTGGTACCTCAAATTGATGCTTGCTAATTTTCTCCATTTTGTGGCACTCATAGAACATCTTAGCACACAAATGGCATTATTGCATAAATGAATATGTGGCATGTGACTGGAGATAGCAGGCCAATGACTCAAGCCCTTGGGAAAATGGAGCTCACTTAAAATACAGATCTTTTTTTCCTTAAGACATTTCTGCTAAGTTACAGCTGAACTATAAGTTGTTGTCCCAGCTTTCTTTGCGTATAATGGTCTTGTGGAGACTAGTTTTCACTGATCAGATGCAAATAGAAATAATACAAGATGTTTTAGGAGTAAAACCAGTAAAATAAAATTAGGTGGCAGAACAGAACAAGTGTGGAGAACTTCGGTAGGTAAATCATCTCATGGAGAAAAAGCATCCACTGACCAGAAACAATTTTTGATGGTTATATAAGCAAGATATGAGCTGCTGTAAACCTTTGTTACACCACTGGGACATTGTTATAGGTTCTAGGAGCATCTTAACTAAAACACACCTCCCTGCAAGGCCTGCGGTGACCAATATTTCACACCACCCGTAACTCATTCACAGTAAATGGTGTGTCCTTGATTTTACCTTTACTCTATCACTAAATGTTTCTACTTCATTAATGGTTTGTATTTCAAGAGCAAGAAGAGAACTAGCATTAATTAATCACCTATTACTAGAAACCTGAGGCCTGGGCCTGCTACACAGCTCAGCAGATTGAAGTGCCTGTTTAGGCAGATGCAGGGACCAGGGTTCATTCCCCATGTGCCACGTGGGCCCTGCCCCCGGGAGCACTGAGACTGCAAATGAGACTGGGCATGGTGGTGTGCACCTATAACTCCAGTGCAGAAGCCCAGTGCTTGTGAGTCTGAAAACAGGAGGATCACCTGTGTCTGTCCTGTGTAGTGAGTCTGACCTTTGTGGTGAGTCTGACCTGTGTAGTGAGACCCTGTAGACCCTATACTAATACATGGAAAAAAGAAACCTGAGGCCTAATATTACCACCATCTTGTGATTCTTTTCATATGTATTTTATATTATTTTATGTAAAAATTCAACTTGGATTTTCTGATGCCAGGTCAATCCTTTCCTCCAATGTTTCACTTTGCCCATTTCTACCAACACATAATCCTACAGGAATGTTCTTATCTCATGCCAGATCAACTAACAAATTTAAAAAGATCAGAGAACATAACTGTGCCTTAATATCAGTAATAATTATTATTATAAAGAGAAGATCCTTGTAACTAGTTAGGCCAAATTCATGCAGCTTTAGATATTTAGATTGAAGCCTTTAAAAATATCAGCATTTTCAGTTCTGCTTTTTTCTCTTTGGTTTGGCATAATTCTATGTCTCCTTGTGGTGCTGTTAGTTTTAATGTACTGTCTCATTAACAGGTACTTCATCAAGGAGAAGTACCTCTCTGATTGCTTATGCATAAGTTCCAATGCTGACTCTTAGTGATATTATGGTTCTGATTTAGTCACTTCTTAAAGGGAATGGAAGATTAAGTAGCTCCTCATTTTTTCTCTGAGGTACTTCAGGGGCTCTAGGTGGATTCATTTTATCCAAAATACATGGAACAAGGACCGGCAAAATAGCTCAGTGGATTGAGCGTCTGCTTAGGCAAGCACAGAGACCAGGGATCGATACCCAACA
>NW_004524682.1:649441-651495 GCF_000260255.1 Octodon degus
AAGAAAGAAAGAAAGAAAGAAAGAAAGAAAGAAAGAAAGAAAGAAAGAAAGAAAGAAAGAAAGATAAGAAAAAATGCATTGAACAACAATGAGGAAGAAAACTTACCCTACAGCTGTCATTTGCATAAGGACAGAAGACTGGAGAGAATTAACTCCAGGGTGTCTAGTGTCATCCCTCAACCTGACCACTCCTACTGTTTCACTTTACACTTAGCATAAATGTGTCTGCAGTTCTATCTTATTTCACCTGGTTCTTTCTTCTTATTTTCACTTTCCTTGACCATTTGACCTTCTCCAATCCCTTTAAGAATGTCAAGCCTATATTCTCAATCTCATTTGGTCTGAAGATGAGTATTCCACTTTATGAATCAGTCTTTTCAAGTAGTCTTTTATTTCATTAGGAAATTACTTCATCAAATTTTACCCTCCTATACTAGTTGCTTCCAAATAAATATCATTGAAAAATGTAGACTCATATTTAATGTGAAAAGAACAACCTGTACTATTTATGTGCAACATTCCAGTGTAAAGGATGTGCAGGAATACAAAACTGGCAAATGTGAGAAATTTAGAAACTCTCTTCAAAGAGGATTTAATGCTTTCTAGGCTAAAGAGGATTATGGAGAAGATGATTTTTAAAGTGTATGTTAACATCAAGCTCTGCCCCACCACCAACTAACATGGTAATTGTAAGATGTCAATTCATGATTCTAAGCCATTTCAAAGACTATAGTGTAAGGAGTATTGTCCTTATTTTGCAGAACTGTGCTGAGGCAGTGGCAAGCAGAAATACCAAACTGACACTTAGGACTTGGAGACAGATTTATTTACATCAATGGGCACTGATCAAGATCACTCTCAAAATATCAGATCCTGATCTTTGGTGGTCTAGGGCTTATATGGAATAAGCAAGCAGGAAGTACAGAGGCAGAGTGACTTTCAATTGGGGACCACTTTATGCAATGTCCATCACAGTGACCAGATGCGTCTAAGAGACAGTTACAACTGGATCTGGAACAGGAACTGTTACCTAGACAACTAACACACTAGGGAGGCAAGCATATTGGGTATGTTACAGTAGCCAAGTCAGTAAAGCATTCCTAGTGCATACTGCCAGCCAGCTTTTTGTGTATTCATTCAAATAGTTATTAGGAATTAGGTGACTTTTCAGGATGTGCTCTGGACCAAGGGAACTCATAGGTGAAAAAACTCATCTCAGTCTTCAAAGACTTATTAGATTAATGGCAGAGGCAGAAATAGAAAAAAACCTGATAAAATGGTGTGATTCATGGTAATACTGTGATTCATGCATTAGTCGGTGTGTTCACGGTGGACTATGGAAACAAACGCGGAAAAAGAAAGTTTTGCCAGTAAATGAAGAAAACTGCCTCTAATTGCTTGATAGTAGAATACAGAATTTGAAATGTGCTTTGAGATTTTGAGCAAAGGCATAGAATTTTCTGTAACAAATCAGTACAGGTAAATGGTTGATTGAATTTTTTGAAAATAGTTTTGGTGTTTGGGGAATATTTTTCACATTGGCTGAGGATAAAAGCTAGATATTTTCAAATTTCCTAGATGATTTGGACCTATTCTAAGCTCGAATTCAATCAACAGATTTGTATCCAGGAGAGGACTGCATAGATAACCAGACGTTATAGTCAAGGCTTACAAGGGAATGGATTTGATACAGGACACATACTTTACATAATTACTTCATAATACTCATCTATGACTCAGATGCAAAAGTACGGGAAATCTGTTCACATGCTAGAGACCAAAGGACCCATTTAAGGACCTGGATACCACAGCAATGTCACTTACAAGTGCAATTGGAGTCCTCAAGCCAAGGACAATGTCTCATGCAAAGCTGTATCAAGAATCTGCAGTGGAAAGGCCCAACAGTCAGTGGTGGACACTAGAAAGTCAGTGCCAGCAGGCTGAGGGATCTGCACTGGAGCCAGGAAAGGATGCTCAAGACAAAGGATCAGAGTTCCCCGGGAAAGAACTGGAGCCACCCTCAATGACAGGGAGGTCTCTCTCTCTTTTTTTTT
>NW_004524682.1:651677-692027 GCF_000260255.1 Octodon degus
TTTTTTTTTTTTTTTGTCCTATTTGGTACAGAGCCTCACTACATAGATTGGACTCATAATGATCCTCCTGATTTCAGCCTTCCCAGTGCTGTGATTACAGGCATGCACCACCATGCCCAGTCTCAGTGGCCCACTCAGCGTGGCTGGGATGGGGCCAGTGTGGCCTGTGGTGCCTGAGATCAAGCCCCAGTCCCTGCACTTGCCTAAGCAGGTGCTTAGTCCACTGAACTACCTTGCTGGCCATCCAAACCCTTCTGATAGTGAAAATAGTTGCATTCCTATCAGGAAAAGCAGCACAAGAAGTTCTCCGGGAGAATCAGCTGCTCACTGTCTTCCTCTCTCATCCTTTTTGTGCTGTTGGTGGCAGTCCTCAGGTGGGGCTTCTGCACCCAGCACTGGCTGAGTCAATTCAGCTGGATATGAATTCAGCTTGATATTACCAGTCGACCATTAGTTAATCCATGACGCCAGAATAGAATGAACAGGGGCTTAGCTAGGTGATGACAGCCTATCTTTTAATTCATATTGCACTGTTTAAAAATATTCCAAGTACTGAGTAATTTATAACGATCAGAAATTTATTTCCTTGTGGTCCGGAAGCTGAGACATCTACGGTCATTGTGCTCACTTCCACCGAGGGCCTTGTCTTATTCTCACAGAGCAGAAAGGCAAAGAGGAGGTGAGGGAGCCGGCAAAGGGGGCTGAACTCAGCCTTTGATGATGAATTCCTGACTTTTTGACAACAAGTTCACTCCCAGACTAGTGAACTGATTCTATTATAAAAGCATGAAATAAATCAGCCACCCAAGCTTCAATGGCCGTACTTTCTCTGATGTGAGAGATCCAAAGGATAAATAAGGTAAAGAGCAAAGGAAAAGGTGAGTAATAGAAAGGAGGAGGGATAGGTCTTTTGGAATATTTTGCAAAAACGAAGGGGACCTAGGAATGGAGACCAGGGAGGAGAGAATGAAGGGGAAGGGGATGAAGACATATTATATATGTGTGGCCATTCCCCACAGGGAGGGTAGGCATTGTACTGCAGATGGGTACTAATGAGTGTGTTTTAGATCTCTATTGAATTACAGCTCCACTAAATCTTGTAACATAGACACACACACACACACACACACACACACACACACACACACACACACGATCTTCACAGAAACACAAATAAAGGAAAAGAAACACAAATTAGAGGAAGATGAGAGAAGCCCTTGCTCACTTGCTCAGTGTCCACCTTCCTCCACTTTTGCCTCCAGAAATCCTAATCTAGGACAAAGTGTTCTTACAGAAACATGGTGCATGTATTTCTTTGTTTAATAAGTTTTAGCTTAATATGAGTAAGTGAGCTATTTAATAAAAGCATCATTCTGGAAGTACAAGAAATAAAGTCAATGAGAAACAAATTATAGATAAGAATTCTCTTATAATTTTTGCATTATGTCACTTAATTATGTGTGAAATGTTTGTTTCATCTGTAAGTTTTTTACCCATAGTTCCTTATGCAAAATTTAGCTTTCTCCCTTTATTTATTTTTATACTTATATGTGATGTATATATATGTTGTGACTGAAATATGCAGCCATGCACATATGTGATACATACATCATATGTATGTACATATGTAAAAGTAATTTATATGTGAAATGATAAAGCCTACAAAAGCAATTTTATGATACTTTGATAAAACACAATCAGTTATGTTGATAAATGATAAGGTCTAGCTATTTTATTTACTTGGAAAATTGCTCCAAAGATTGGAAAAGTTTCTTTTGAATTTTGAGGAAATTATGGAATTACATATTTTTAACATTGTCAGAATTCTTTTCTTCAGAGGGATGGGAGATAGGATCAGGGTTTACACAATGGACTTCCTTCCATCCCACCCCCCAAGACAAGATCTCGCTGAGTTGGTGATTTGTGCAGACCCAGCCCTAACTTGTGACCTCCCTCATCTTTCCAGAGTGGTTTTTAATTTTTTTTCTCTCAGTACATTTCATTAGAAAAAAATGCACTGAGACACAATATGTTTCTATGTAAAATGCATCATCTTAGGAGAAGAAATTCAGAATTAATCAATGAAAGCAAGTCCTGGCTACTGTGTTCTGATGCCTGGGCCTTTTCAGACCATGTAAGGCCCTGTACGAGGGCCAGACGATCATTATAAACGTCATATAATTGCTGATAATATGAAAAGTTTTTCCTGCCTTTCATCTTATTGTTTTAGTAGCAAGATAATTTAAATTGCTATCCTTGGCTTAGTGGCTAACAGTGAGTTATCTTGAATTAGACATTGTTTTCTGCAGCCCACTACTGATATTAAGGAGACAATGTTTACTTCTTATCTTTTCTCTCTCATTCTCTCTTTCATAGAGCAATTCCACTTTTCTTTCTTACTAGACCTTTAACTCCAGGCCACAAATCACTAACATTAATTTCCACTTGTCTTAGATTAATTGTCTGCTTTGTTATTCAGGCATTCCGTCAACATGAATCATTAAGAATTCCTTAACAATTTCCTGCTCCTGTGTAATCTGCTTATTAAATGTGTTTACAATTATTCTTCTAGTTTCATCATAGTACTGGCTTATTGTATTTGACTTTACTGATTTATGGCTTCTTCTGAAAGGCTGTCTGCCTCCTCAAGCCCTATTGAATTAAATGCTTTCAGATATAATCAACCTGTTCATACATTGAGTCTTTATTGAATAACTCTAGAGTTGGACGAAGCCACTGAAAATGTGTGGTGAAACCCACTTTTCTAGTCTCTTTTCAATGCCTTGTTGTTGCATTATACATATTAAGACAACTATTATGGACAACAATTATAGGATATAATTTAAATATACTATATTTATGTATCAATCCTCTAAGATATGTTAATGTTGAAGTATCTCATGGATTTCTAGGCAGGGATCTAGATAATTGGAGTTTTAGGATCTAGTACTTGTTAGCTTCATTCTTGCTAAGCTTTTCTTTAAAAATATTTTAGAACATATGGGTCACATTTCTAATGATGATAATTATAATAAAAAGTAATTGAGCAATTCTTTGTTAATACAGGATAAACAGTCTTCATATATCTTCTCATTTTGGTCTGTTTTAGAAACTCTAAAACAGACATTTAGTATTATCATAATTATTGTTGTGAATATTGTTATCCAATTTCATTGCACAGTCTTAGTTCACTTGAGTTTAAAATCTGATTCTGAAGGGCCAGCCAAATAGCTCAGCAGATTAAAGCACCTGCAGGCAGGCACAGGGGCTGGAGGTTTGATGCCCGAGCCTGCTGTGCTGGCCCCACTCCCAGGGTGAGCTGAGACAGCAATTGAGACTGGGCGTGGTGGTGCGCACCTGTAATCCCAGCTCTTGGGAGGCTGTAAATAGGCGGAACACTATGAGTCTGATCTAGTAGTAAGACCCTGAACACCCTGTAGACCCTTCCATAAAATACAAATAAATAAATAAACATAAAATCTGATACTGAGACTACACATTTCCATGAAAAGAAGAATTCACCCTGAGTGAAAATTTAGTAACAGTATTATCAAAGGACAAAAAGCTTATTTCTTTAGAAATTTGAGAATGAGAGAGAGGAAAAAGCAATTTTATAAGTCTTTCACATATTCACTATCCATGAAAGCAGTGTCTTAAACAGGTACATTCCTACATAAACTCCTCAGAGTTAGAGAAAAGCAAAGCTGTGTCACATTTTTTCAATGAAATAACTTCTCTTTAGTTTGTCCCTACTCAACACACTGCTGGTTCTTATCATTCAGGCGTTAGCAATAACCTGTTAGCCATGCTTTTTCTATCAACCATTTGTCCACACTAAAATAAACTGCAGACACAGCATCAGACAGGCACATTTTGTATCCCTTTATTTCGATTAGGTCATCTTCCTCATTCCTCTTTCAAATATGTATAAATAATAAAGCGCAAAAGCATATTACCTTTGCCCCCCAGATAATAGTTGGTATAGACAAAGTCAAGTTATAAAGAAACCACTTTGTAGTGGGTTGTAAGTTAGCCTCAATAGATTTATACATGTCTTAATTTCTGGACTCTGTGAATTCACCTCATTTGGAGAAGGGTTCTGGTTGATACAATAAAATGAAGGATGGTGAGATGAGGAGGCTTTCTTGAATTTATGAGTGAACTTAAAATGTGATGACAAGTGTACTTATAGGTATATAGATATAGCTAGCTAGCTAGCTAGATAGCTAGCTAGCTATCTAGATAGATAGATAGATAGATAGATAGATAGATAGATAGATAGATAGATAGATAGATATAGATATAAGAATGTAACAGAAAGAAGAGGAATAGGAGATAGGTGCATAAAGTGGAGGGCTGTGGCCTCAATCCAAGGCACACACAGGGCTCTTTCCCCAACCACCTACAGCAGAAGCTGTGCGAAATAGAGGATGCTTTCTTGAGATCCTGAACAGTGTGTGCCTGCTCACACCTTGATTTGGGATTTCTTGCCTCCAGAACCAGTAGAGAGTGAATTTCTGTTACTTTAAACTGCCCAGGTTAGGGATACTCTGTTATGAACAGCCACAGGAAACCAATATGCATGTTATATCAAAGGATATTGAGACAGGAGATTAAGTAAATTACTTCATAGGTCTAGCCTGTAAAATGAAAAATATAGCATGAGGAAATGGATATACCCTACCTCCACAACGACAAAGTCCACAGAAATTTCCGAAGATGTTACATGTAAATTATAAAGTCATCTATCTTTTTTATACTGATACATAATTTCACAAACATAGTTGTGGGCTATCAGTTCTAGGAGAATTCCAAAAATTAAGTAAGATATTACTCTAAGAGAATTACTCATTTTCTGAGAGATTAGTGAGATCTGTAACCTTGATCTAATAATCAGGGTAGTAGAATTAGAGCATTGATTTGGCTACTTCATAACTGTGGCTTTAGACAAGTTGGGTAACCTTTTCCTCTTGGCAGAAATGTGGTAAAATGGCAAGTGAGTGGGGAGGGGAAATTCATAGATAGGTAACCATCACACTGGGAGAAGACAACATTTTTGTTGTCTTCTTGTAACCTTGTACTCTGATGGCCAAATTAATTTTTATTGATTGCTTTTATTTTCTGCTTTGATGAAAAAAGAATGTTTATACAATCACTCAGAGAACTTGTTTCATATTTCACTATTTCTGTAACTTTTTGTGTAGGTTTTTCCACGTGCTTCCAGCACTTCATGGGTACGTCCCTCTGCCACCCAGGAAATTGGGTGTTTGTGCATCTCCTGTGATGCTTCCATTGTGTCTTCAT
Source organism: Octodon degus (assembly GCF_000260255.1). Classification (NCBI taxonomy): domain Eukaryota; kingdom Metazoa; phylum Chordata; class Mammalia; order Rodentia; family Octodontidae; genus Octodon; species Octodon degus. Next base: position 656,982 of record NW_004524682.1, read on the forward strand.
TTATAGTCGATACCTGTTTTTATTTTATTGCACTGGTCCAACTTCTTTGAAGCCTTAGATGTCTAAAATGTTAAGCCACATCTCGCATACCTAAATTTGGTATGATTCCTACAAAGGTTTCAGATGGGCTATTAGAAGAAATCTTGTGTTTTGGGAGATTTCCTTCATGAGTAGGAATAACTGTTTAAAGAAAGAAAAAATTAGGAAGAATTCTCTTCTCTTCTGTGCTATGTTAAAAATAAGGAAAACACATTTCTCTTGAATGTACGTTTATTTTGGTAATATCTGCCTATAATGACTTAAGACTTTGTGTGATATTTCTGCTTTGATGGCAATAACATTGGGAGGGAAAAGTAGAGTTTTTAAATGTCATATTGGAAATACAGTGCCTGTTTCAGCTCTAGGAGGTAGGTTCTGGTAACTATAAGGTATGACAAACTAAAAACATGCCAGTTTATGGCAGACACTGAAGCCCTTCTTAAGTATTTAGCTGTGTTTCTGAGAAAAACAGTATGTTATACACCTTTGTTCTTTTCAAAACTGTAGTATGATTTTGAAACTTGCTTTGGGCAAAAACATGAAAGCAGATATGTCATGCTATTCTTGAGAGAAATCATTGGAGTAGTGTGACAATCCAGTGCTTCCTCAGCCACAATGCTCATGGAAGCTGGTTTTGAAAGAGTGTCTACCATGGGGCTGGGGAGATAGTTCAGCAGTCTAAGTGCCTGCCTGGTAAGCCCAAGGACCCAAGTTCAATCCGTGGTGCAGCATGATGTGCTAACCCCAACCCTGGGCAAAGAAATTGGGTGTGGTGGTACACGCTTATAATCCCAAATGCTGGGGAAGCTAAGACAGGAGGATCACTACGGGTCTCAGTTGTGTAGCAAGATCCTGTATCAAATAAATAAGTTTCTACCAGTCTCCATGGGCATGCATACTACTCACCTCACACCCACTTGAGCATGTAGAATTAAGGAGAAATTAGTCCTTGTTTCATTCACCAGAACACAACCTTGCATAGACCGACTAATAAAAGAATAGATCATATTACTCAAAATACAAAGGGAACAGTATTATGCTTTCTTTGGGTTTGCACCCATTTTTCTTCTTGACCTAAATAGGTTTCCTGCTTTGGGTTTTATGGAACAAGATATATGCTCTGATTTCCTCAGACCTTTAGATTTAGTTAATAATTTAAAAAGCGTTTTCACTTCAATCTTGTTTAGAAGTTAGCAAACATCTTATACAGGCCATGTATTAGTCTATGAAGGCTGTCATAACAAAAGTGCCTCAACCTGTTGAAGCCTGACTTAGCGCAGGGTGGTGCTGGCCTTAGCTCCCTGAGAGGGCTTCAGTAAAAGGGTCACAAGTTCAGGCCAACATGGGTAATTTAGGAACTTAGTAAGACTGTGGCTCAAAATTAAACAAAGATGTGTGGGTAGGGAGTGGATACTGGAGAAAGATGTAGACCAGTGTGAAAACTCTAGGTTCACAGCCCAGTGCCACAAACACAATAATGACAACATCAACTAAAACCCTAAATGAAACAAAAAGAAGACCAGAGATTTTCTGAGCCTGGAAGCCCAAGATTAAACCTGCCTTCCAGGCCTGCAGAAGACTCCTTCCTGCTGTCCCTGGGAGGCCTATTCTCTATGTGAAAGCGCTCACTGTGGAGAGTGTTTCTCTTCTTATGGGGACACCAGGTCCTATAGGATTAAAGTAGAGCCCCATGGACTCATTATCATTACCGGGCGGCTCACACTCTGTGTCCTGGAACCCAGTCACACTTGGAGCCAGGCGTTCTAAGTGGGACCTAAGGAGGAGTACATTTTAATCCTGAGGGCCACAAGGTCTCTGTTATAAGTACCCACTTCTCCCATTCTATTCCAAAGCCAGTCTTCCATAATATGCTCTCCAAATGTCAATGGATTCCAATTAAACATTGTTTAAGGTTATTGACATTTGAATATAATGTCATTTTCATTGCCACAAAGTGCTATTTATTTCAATGATATGAAAATATAAAATTGATTGTTGCTTTGTAGCCATACAGTTAGTGACTGAATTTGGCCCACGGACCACAGGTTGCTGTGCCTTCTTGTCACACTGATGGTGAAAATCTCCAGGCTGTGTAAGTCTGGCTTAGGTTACCATGGATAGGAGTGGCTCACACAGCAGCAGCCTGCTACCTCGTGCCATTCTCACTTAAGTAAGCCTTCGATGCTTCACTTTGGGCTAAATGGAACAATTTATGACCATGAAGCTCTTGTACATCTTTGTTCCTTTGTAGACCTCAATGGTTCAGGTGCCATCAGAACTCACATATAGGTCTTTTTTGTGAGAGATTTTTCTAAGTACATCATTTCATTCTGTTGCTGCTCAACAAGCAATAATTAAAGTGTTCTGGGCCTTCAAAGAACACTTCAAGAATGCTTGAGAATTGAGGAGAGACACGAAATATAGTGATCTACTGCTTACATAAGATGCTATAGGTGAATCGTGGGCTCTAATCAACCCAAAGCTCAATGGTTAGGTATTTATTTTAGATACCCTTATAATCTAAATGTAAATAAAATTTATCATTGATCTTAAAAAAGTGATTTTACTCATATGGATAATTTGTGATGACATTGTCTAATCTTGACCTTCCAAAAGTATATTTTATTGAAAGAAAACACAAGTATTCTCTGTGCTTTGTAGTCATTGAAAATAAATATATTAATACAACCTATTATCAGGGTAAGGAGAAAGAGCACATGTCAAGATTTTTAACATTTCATTCAATGAAATATGAATTAAGAGGGTCAGCCAAATAGCTCAGCGGGTTAAAGCACCTGCAAGCAGGCGCAGTGGCTGGGGGTTCGATCCCAGAGCCTGCCATTCCGGTCCTGCCCCCAGGGTGCACTGAGTCTGCAATTGAGACTGGGCATGGTAGCATGGGCCTGTAATCCCAGCTCTTGGGAGGCTGTAAACAGGCAGATCACTATGAGTCTGATCTGGTAGTGAAGCCCTGAACACCCTGTAGACCCCTCCCTAAAATACAGAAAATTAAATTAAATTAAAAAGCAAATATGAATTAAGCATCTCAAATATCAATTCTGATATTAAAATTCAGCTTTTGTCAAACAATTATTTTACTTTTTAACATGTAGACAGTACAGAATATTTTTAAGATAAACTCCCAGTAGATTATAATCAGATGTATTTGTCTTTTAGTATTTTATTTTATAGAAGATTTTCCGGCTTCTTAAAAATGCTAAAATCAAGTCTCAGTATATTATAGATTTCTGTTTTATCTTATACTCTGTTAAATTTTCATAACTGACAGTGTTTTTGTATTCTATAAAGAACAATGCAGGCAAGAAAGATAAGTGATACTTGTTTATCTGGTTGTATTGTTCAGCCAAATGCAAAATAAGTTCCATTTTTTTTTTTTTTAGAAAATTACAAAGGACCACATAATTTTTACATGATGATCTTCCTAGTTGTTTGACAAAGCAAGCCACAGTTACAAGAGCTGAATGAAGGCATGAGTGTGCTCAGGGTCAGGGCCGGAGCAGCACGTGGTGTCAGAGATGGAATCTCTGTCCCTGAGCTTGCCTAAGCAGGCACTTTGTCCACTGAGCTATCTCACCAGCCCTACTAGGCTTTGCATTCTGATCTCTCTCAAACGCAGGCTGAAATTTAATTGCAGTTGCAGCAGTACTAAAAAGTGGGTCCTTTAAGAGGTGAATAGCCCCTGCTAGGGTCATGAAGGGGTTACTTGCATGATGGTGAGAATGGGTTTCCTTCGAGTGCAGTCCCCTCTTCTCTCCCTCTTGCTCTTTTTTGCCCTGTCTTTGTGCTTTCACCTAAGGAATAACGTAAGAAGTACCTTGCCAGAGGCCAATAACTTGATAATGTGTTGAGCCTCCAGAGCTGTAGAAGTTAGTTTCTCCTTTTACATACTCTCAGGTATTCAGTCAAATGCCTTCAAGGAATTAACTGTAATCCTGTGTATTTCATCCTTTTGAAATATGTTATTTAAAATATTATTTTAAGCCAGGAAGATAGCTCAGGAGAACAAATTCATGTCTGGCAAATACATGGTCCTGAGTTCAATCCCTGGGACTGGAAAAAAATAAAAAATAAAAATTATTTTATGTGCCGTAGTTTCTAATGTTGCTACAGTGCTATCTAAGAAAAGTATAAAAATGAGGCATGAAAAGTAAAGCCATATTAATATGCTGAGCTGTAAAAGGCTCAAGTCAACAACTTCTGACATTCCCAGTCCTATGGATTACCCACTAGTATTATGGACTACTGGACTATATTGGATTATTTTGCTGAATTCATGTATCTACAATATTTAAATGGCAATGGAATACCCATCTCTGAAAAAACTAAACAATAAAAGGGGGATATAAATGAAGGACAAGGGGGAACTACCCGCTTGGGCGCCCCTCCTGTCCCTCTCTTGGACAGGAGCTTTCTTTCCCTCAAGAAATATATTCTGCTCAAAAAAAAAAAATGAAGGACCATTTTGTATCTGTATATACAAAATAGTTAGGATAGATATAGAGCTACTTTCTCTTAATTCAATGAGAAGACAGACTTGTACAAATAGTGTTTGGACAGGATATCATGTCTGGCAGGACTGGGGAGATGGCTCAGTAGAATAAGTGCTTCCTTGGCAAGCGCAAAGACCTGAGTTCAATCCCCGGTTCCGCAAAAGAAAAAAAAAAAAATGTTGCAAGGATCACGTCAGCATCTTGTACTATGAATAACCACTATGAAGACAACAACATGCAATGTATTAATTTTTGAAACTGTTCAACTAATTGGTTTTGAAGCTGTCTCATTGCTATTCATTTCTTAATAAAATTAAGAAAAAGAAAAAGAAAAAAATCTGAGCTACTATTATGAAGATAACAATATGTAATATAATAGCAATTTTTAATTCATTATCTTGTTTAGAAATCATGTATCATACTTTTAATTAAAAATAAAATTATAAACATTTTGAAAAGAAAAGGTTTACTGGTACATTTAAATACCTCTCATATTTCATATTTCTGGGGCAAAATAAAAAGCAATTTCTTTATTGTTTGGCAGAACTGGGGATTGAACTCAGACCCTGGCACTTGTCAGGGAAGCACTTATTCTACTGAGCTATCTCCTCAGCCCCCCAAAACAATTTATTGAAGATATATATAAAAAAATGTCTTTAGGAGCTCAGTAAAACACATCATAAAAATGACCACAATTCTTTGAAATTTCTCCCATCAATAAAGATACTCTAAGGGCCAGCCAGATAGCTCAGAGGATTAAAGCATCTGCTTAGGCAGTGTAACAGCCAGGGTTCCATCCCTGGTGTGCCCTGCCAGCCCTGCCCCCGGGGCGCACTGAGAGGTTGATTGATACTGTGTGTCATGGCGCGTGCCTGTAATCCCAGCACTTGGGAGGCTGAAAACAGGAGAATCACTGAGTCCAATTTATGTAGTGAGACCCTGTAGACCATGCCCTAAGTAAATTAAAAGAAAGAAAGGAAGAAAGGAAGAAAGAAAGACAGTCTATTCATTTGTTGAATTGGGGCTGACACTTTTAGTTCCTTTTGACCAACAGATTGCAAGAGAAGTGATGTTATGTGCATTATAGTACTTTTATGCTGTAGAAAATTTTAACTTTCCTATAAGCCTGGGAATCTTCCTGAACAGAAGAACCACGTGTAAATGAGCTTTCAGAGTCAATGTTATTCCAGGCAAGTCTATCAGAACAAACATGCTCAGATTAAGTAAGTCTGAAGTAAATTAAGTTTGAAGATGGCCAACTTACTTGTTGACATGTTTAATATGACATCATCTGTTATTCTGCGTGAGAAGAATAAGCTTATTAAGTCAATAAGGGACTCTAAATGTGGGTTCTTTCTATGCTACAGAACAGATATACTACCCAAATATACCATAATCATTGCAGAAAGAGTTAGTTATTTTTCATGTGTATCAATCAGCAGATGTATAGATGGAAGCTTAACTGTGTTTACATAAGATTAAAATGTTTCATATTTTTGTACTTATTAGTACAAAAGTTGGCCTCATTAAGCCAACTTTACACAATAATTTTTTTTATTACTTGTATTTCAATTTTCTTTAGGGAAACCCTCAAATCTAGCATCTTATATATTTCATGAGTCTATGGAATTAATTTTATTTTAATTATCTTGCAAGACATATATATGTGTGAGTATGCTTGCATGCATCATTCTACTTCAAAACAAAACAGTGCATCCAGCAAAAGCATAAAGTATTTATACTGGAGCTCTAACTTTTCTCAAGCTATCACAGATTTCATGGGGAAAAACAACAAATTTATTTTTTTAAATGAAACTCAGAACTACAGAGAATAATGTTATTTGTAAATAATAGGGTTATAGTTAATAATGCAAATATTCATCAACATTTATATACACATATGTGTATAAATTTGTTCTCCAAGCATGAAAGGTGTAAGATATTTTCTAAGAAAGGAAAATGAAAATATCAAACTATAATAGCCAATAATACTAATCTCCAATGTGCTTTCTCAATCATATCTTCAAAAACTACTTGTCTTTGTTCTGAAAGTTCTATACAAGCCAACTGGAGGAAGCCACAGCTCTGAGAACTCTGCTTAGACAGAGATGAGAGGGTAGCTTATGCTTTCATGTAATGTTTTCTGACATTGTTTAGCAGGTAAAGAAAGGCATTAAATTACACCTGGACTTGCAGAGAAAGCTGGAATAGACTCCTTAACAGGTGTTCCAATTTGTAATAATAGCTGTTAGCGCGCACCTGCATTTTTACATAGAAAAAAGATTTTGGCTGGTCTACAGAAAAACTCTTACAGAGAAAACTGTAGTGGTTTATCAAGAACAAATAAATTTGGCATTAATTACACTGCATGAGGGTGAGAAGGTATGCCAATTCTTACTATAAAAAGGAATACCAAATTTGTGGAGGACTTAAAAAATTAACTTTACAGGGAATGTTGTAACTTGATTATAAAATAGAATGTTTTTATATAATTAAACACCAAGGAAAATTAATTAGAATTGGAAAACAAGTATGTGTGAGCATTGGGTGGAAAGAGATAAAAATTATCTCTATTACTCTTATCTGTAATGATGAAAAGAAAAACTAAGAAAACTAAGCCTTTAAAATAAAGTACATTAATTTTAAGTCATTTTTATGCTGTCATATTTTCAGTAAAGATTGTAGCAAATGTTAATTAAGAGGAGATGTCTCATTTACAAAACCTGTTAATCCTAAAACCGTATAGCTCAGCAGATTAAAGCACCTGTAAGCATGTGCGGGGGCTGGGGGTTTGATCCCCAGGCTTACCCTGCTGGGCCTGCCCCCAAGGGCATGCTGAGAGGGGATTGAGACTAGGCATGGTAGTGCATGCCTGTAATCCTAGCTCTTGGGAGACTGTAAACAGGGGGATCACTATGAATCTGATGTAGTAGTGAGACCCTGAACATCCTGTAGACCCTTCCCTAAAATACAGAAAAGAAAAAAAATTCTAAAACTGGAAAAGAAGGAACTAGAAAAAGGAAGTCATTTTTTTTTCTACAAGATCCTGATTTTACAGGTTATGTTGGACTTTACTCTGACTTTTACTGAACATAGATGACATTTAAGGAAATCATATCTGGATACTAGTTGATATTTTTCTGCACTATTATTTAAGGTGAACAAAAAATGCTCCTCACAAGAGCAACGAAGAACAATGAGTTCTACTCTACCTGTTGCATCTTCCTACTGGTGCCTTCTCTCCCTTTTCTTCCTCCCTTTTCTTCTTCCCTCACTTTCTCTCCTTTGAGTCCTCTAGGGAGTATCTTCTCATCCCATTCCTAACATTACCAGCTAGGGTTAAGTGTAAAAAGCGCATGCACTTTGTTTCTCCCTGCTACTGCCATCTTCCTTCCTTCCTTCACATAGTAACTCTGGTCTAAAGACTTGGAGCACCCACACACAGCTCTTATTCATTCATCATGCTTAATCCATTCCTTCCTGGCTCCTGATGTGATCTTTGCTTTGAAATGGTTCTAATTAATGTCATTACCAATCCTCTTGTTGAATCCAACGTTATCTTCATCACATGCAGTCTCTCGGTGGCATTTGGCATGGTTAGCCGCCTCTGTCCTGAGGATGCCAACAGTCCCTGGTTAAGCACTCCCTATAGGATGATAGCTTGAGCAGGGAAAGACACAAAATGCTTCCTCCGTGTCTCAGTCCCCAGGATGCGGATGAGTCGCAGCCTCTGAAAACTGTCTAAAAGTGGACGGTTTCTCCCCTGCTCCCAAACCAACCTCTTCCTTCACCTGTCTTTTTCATCTCAAAATAGCTAAAACAACATGACCTGAAAAGAATTCCTCTACCATGCAACTTTTTAAGTTGAAAAATTTTAAATCTTCATGAATATTTGAAGAATAATCCAGGAAATACTGAAATGTCAATACAAATTGGCAGCACTTACTTTTTTGCTTTTTAAAATTATTCTTTTGGTACAGGGTCTCGCTGCACAGTTCAGGCTCACAATGATCCTCCTGTCTCAGCCTCCCTAGTGTTGTGATTACAGGCATGCACCACCACACCCAGTTCTGGGGCAAGGATGGTATGCTTAGGGTTCCTGGGGTGTGCACAACATGCAGTACTGGGATCGAACTTGGGACCTTGCACTTGCTAGGCAGGCATTTAGACTGCTGAGCTATCTCCCCAGCCCATACTTTATATTTCTTTAATAACATTTTTATTTTGATGAAACACCTGCAATGCACCGAGTCCTTGGTGCTGGCTTTTGCAGAGCGCACTACTTGGAGAAACCTCTGAAATGGTCCCATGGACTCTTAAGTTTAATAAGCACAGCTTGCTCAGCCCTGCCAATCCTTCTAGGCACTTTCTCATTTGCCTCCTTTTAGTTGTCCACCCACTCACCAAGTACTGAGAATTTCACTTTGGAAAAGCAGCGATAAAACCATGTTTCATCTTCCCTGTTCAACTCCTATCAGCTGTCAGAAATGACTCTTGAATGACCATCGCCTCTCCACATTTATTATTTTCCTGTGTAGCCCCTTCTATACACTGATGCTGTTGCTTGCAGCACAATGAAAATCTAACTACATTACTAGTTAAACACCTTAATATTCATGATCTAGACCATTACTCTTGCCGGTTTTGGACCTCAGTTCTACCTCTGTTCAAATTTCCCTTGTAAATATCACCTGCTTCTAGAATTCCTAGTTATGTTCACTGTTCCATTCTCTTTGACTCTGAGGAATTTCCTTTTTCCTTAGCTAAAGTGTTCTTTCAGCCTCATTTATTTCCTAACCGCTTTCTTCAGTTTCCCACCATCTCATTTCTCTTGGGAAGCTACCGAGTCACATCCTTCTCTCTTTCTTCTGTTTGTTATAGTCACTTTTGTGTTCTTCCCCCACTTGACTAAAAGTTCCAGAAGATTGTGCAGTATCTGTTATTACCATTGATACGTGTATCTATCATACATGTAATAGCTAATGTTGACCCATGTTCAAGATCCAGAAGCCAGAATACTAAAAATGCACAACCCAATGCTTTCTTTAGGTGAACTCTAAGTTAGGATAGCTCATTAACGAACAGCAGCAAAAGGAAAACTCAGCTACTCAGATGTGGTTAAGAGAAACTCTATGGCCTCCTCTGTGTGTCAACCTCTCAGCGTCCCTGCTTATGGATCTGGCCTAGGATCTGGGGAAGGAAATACAATGCAGAGTCAAAACAATTCTGTTCTGTCCTCTCAATGTGCTTATTGCTACAGGTTGATTATTTCTGCTTGGCATTGGTTATATCAAACTATTTTGGATTTATACCATGTAAAACAAATATTCATGTAATGTAGTTTATCCATATGATTTTGAATCATATGGTGTTAGAATCAACAACAGGCAATAACAAAAGAAAATCCTTTGGCATCATAAAGTACATGTTTCAGAATGTCCCATTTAAATATTTGTTTAATCATTTATTTATTTATTTGGTACAGAGTCTCACTGCACAACTCGAACTCATAGTGCTCCTCCTGTCTCAGCCTCCTCAGCTCTGGGATTACAGGCATATACCACCATGCCTGGTCTCAGGGGCTGGCTCGGTGTGCCTGGGGCTCTAGGACCATCAAAGCCTGCAGTATTGGGGACTGAACCCAGGTCTTTGCACTTGCCAGGCAGGTGCTTAAACTGCTGAGTTATCTCCCAGCTCCTAGAACATCCCATTTTAAAGATTCTAAGAGGCCAAGGATATAGCTCAGTGGCCTGAGTGCCTGCCTGGGAAGTGCAAGGTCCCAAGTTCAAGCTCTGGTATAAATAAATAAATAAATAAATAAATAAATAAATAAATGTTCTAAATGTAAGATTCCTTTGACTGTAAAGATCAGTATACCTTGTGAAAGAGTTAGCTTAGAAATGACCCAGTAGATTGCTAATTAAGCAATGTAATAGGAAAGCATGCCACTGAGAAAAAAAGTTGAAGCATAACCATAAACCTGTATGAACATAACTGAATCATTTTCTTTAACTATTTCATAAATACCAAGAGAAACACTAGACAGTGTCTGTGATAATCTATAGAAAAAATTACTTTTCCCAAAGGACAACTTGTAAATCTTCACTTTTACTTTCTTCTAAGTCTCCCTCACTGTTCTTCCAGATTTTCAGTGAGTGGATGACTTCAATCTGGCTGGACTGTCAGGCTGGGAGTTCCTGTACAGTTTTCCTGTCATGGACATATGACTTTCCCAGTTTTGAAGATTACCTTAGCCAGATCATGACTGACATTTTCCACATGTAGAAATGATATGAGAAATGCAATGTCACCCACTCTGGGTTATGGAAGAACATCATGAGTAAAGTAGGGTTTTTCTTAAAATACTGTAATAAAAATGGATAAGACCAGGAATTTTAATTTCAACAATATTTTTCATTATTGCAGTAATCTTCTTCTCTATGATCTATTTGACATGATATATAGAGGAGTTACTAACATTAATGCCACCTCTCACCTCTACTATCCTGCGTTTTCGCTCTTGGAACATTGGCTGTTCCTGTGGAATCTATTTTAGATTTTTCACCTGCCATTTCCTACCTATTGTCCAGCTTATACAGTGAATGAAATTTTAAAAAAATTCTATTATTGTGTACTGTTAGTTACTTTGCTTATTGCTGAGACAAAATACCCGACACACAAAGGAAAGGAAGCAGGCTTGCCATAGCTCTCAGCTTGAGAGCTTCCAGCTCACAGTTGGCTGGCCCCACGCAGGGTGGTACAGAGCAGAAACAGTTCATGGCAGGCAGGAGGCAGAAGGCAGCAAGCAGGCGAAGTAGCAAAGAAGCAGCAAATGGCAAGCAGTGACAGCAGCCTTCTTCCTGTCTCTTGTACTCTACCCAGGGATCCTACCTTTAGCACTCATACCCAAGGTGGGCCTTCCCATTATCCACACCCAGAGCTACACCAAACCAGTTTGTGAACCAATTAATAATCACACACCTTTGGTCACAACATCACACACTTAATCCCAGAATCACACAGTTAAACCCAGCATCACACACTCTAGATCCAGCCACCTCTAAAATGCCCCACCTATTACTGCCTAAGAGTTTAGGGGAATCTTAGACACGAACCATAACATGTACTATCAGTTTTTCCAGTTTCTACTTGGTGTCTTTATATGATTTTTCTTTTCATTTTACTGAGGTTTCTTTCTTAGCAAATATTTCTCATCATATTTTCTCAGTAATCCTTAAGCATAGCTGCCTTGAATGCTCTATACTTCCTTATAATCGGTTATCTGAAGTTTCTTTTTTTTCTTTTTTTGTGCAGGGTCTCATTACGCAGCTCAGACTCATAGTGATCCTCCTGATTTCTGCCTCATGAGTACTGGGACTACAGGTGTTTGCCACCACGCCCAGACTCCATTGCCAGCTCAGCATGCCTGGGGATGGGGCCGGCGTGGTATGCAGTGCCAGGGATCAAATGCTGACCCCTTTGCTTACCTAAGCAAGCACTTAGTCCACTGAGCTATACCGCCAACCCTTATCTGAAGTTTCTATTAGTGAAAGCCAATGTATATGCCCATGCTGTAAGTTCTACTGAATTTTTAGTTTTTCTTTTAGTATAGACATCTTTCCTTTTTTGCATATCCTGTAATTCTTTATTAATAAATGGATATTTTGTTAGTACAGGTCTAATTTCTAGGGGTTTTCTCTGTATGGGTTATTGATGTTTATTGTTTTCTTACCTGTTCAATGATGAATTCACCAGTAGCTAATCTGCAGAACATTTTTACAGAAATGGTATACAGGTGCCAATATGTCTATTTGTTTTTCATTTTTTTCTTAGTTTTATTTTTTAACCTAGCTTCTTAGATGTAGCTACAGAATCAACATTTCTTAATGTTCACTGTCTGGTTAAAGGTTGTGCTCAAATGTCTTGAACCAATAGACCTGTGTCTGGTTTAGTGAGCCTTTTTTTAAGGAAACTCTTACTTCTTTTCTGTGCACAGTTGACTAGATTTTGCATCCACCAGGGTAGTCTAGACAGCAGAACCCTTCTCAGTTCTCCTTTGTCCTTTCACAAAGCATTCCACCAGAGGTTTGTAGACATGTAATTCTTATATGACTCTCATTTTATGGAGATTTCTGATATAGTTCTCTTTAGACACTGGGTTTGTTCTGACTCTAAATAAATAAAAAATCCCTGCCTTAGGAGGTTATACTTATTCCCCACTTTGCTAAGACTGTTTTCTCTTTTTACTGACAAGGAGAAATCTTGTCTCACTGGTGTAAATCACACCAGCCTTGTCCAGCAATAAAGCAGCTGGTTGACCTAGCCGGGCCCACCCTGGTAGATTCACCACATCAACCAGGCTGAGAGGTGCTGGCAGCAGCACCAGGCAAGAAGCTGCAGACCCCCATTGTTATTTTTCTAAGTTTAGAAATTTTTCAGGAGTAGAAGTGTCTGAATTAATTGTTTCTGGCTGATTTTCGGGCCACCAAATACATTTGTTTTAATTACTGAATCAAGTTTAATAAACTTTTTATGGTAAAAGATATGCCAAATTCTTGTCCTTTTTGGAAATCCTACTCTTTTTGGTTTTCATCTAATAGCCAGTTAAAGATGCCCCTGCTTGGCATATCTCTTTACTCTTTGTCCTATGGTAGCAACCTCACGCATCCCCATCATTTTTTCCTTTCTGATGATGGTATTATAAATATAGATTACATTTGATTTCTCCTTTTCTTTATCACTCCATTCATTGTCAATTTTGGTTCCTTTTCCCCAAAGTGCCCTGTCCATTTCCATTCATTCTTATTGCTGCCACTGTAATTCAAGTTCTCGTTGCATCTGAATCTTTGCAATCTTATGTCTGTGCTGTAGTTGGGACTTCTGTCAAAAAACTCACTGTACAGAGTTCGATCCTCAGCCAGCAGGCTTATGGGAAGTGACTGGATCATGAGGGTTCTGAGTTTATGACTGATTGCTCCTTTCATGAGTTTGTCTGCTGATGGAGTTTACTAGAAAGTGGGACTAATTGGTCAGGTGGCTTTGAAGGATTTCATTGCTTAGCTACCTCCTCTGCTGTGGCCCCTCCTTTTTTCTTTCTGCTTCTTGACTCCCCAATGTACACTGCTCTCCTCTGCTGTATCCTGATGCCCAATATTTCTGTCTTGACACAGACCTAAAAGCAAGGAGCCAACTGATCATGGCCTGAAAGCTCTGCAGATATGAGCCCAAGTCTTTTTGTTGTTGTTGCTAATTCACTTAGTACAGGGTCTACAGGGTCACAGATTGGACTCATAGTCATGCTCCTGTTTTCAGCCTCTTAAGTGCTGGGATTACAGGCATGTGCCACCATGCCTAGTCTCAGTCTCCATCTCAGAACACCCCAGGGGCGGGGCTGGTGTGGTGAAGGCATTTTTAACCATGCAGTGCAGTAGTGTTATTCTAAGTTTTGGAATAGATACCCAGGTACTTTTAAATCATGAAGCACATATTCTTCTACCTAACTTTTTATCAGTTCTTACTGCGTTTTATCTCTCTTTTGAATAAAATCCAGATACATGTTCATGCACTGTAAGTCCAGATATTACTTGGATGGAGTATGCTCTCTTGATTTTCTCCCTCCAGCCTTCCTTGTTTGCTTATTCTGATTAGTCTTCCAGCTCAAGAAAGTGGCCAAACTTTGTTTCACTCAGAGTCTTTGGACTCATTCACTCAGCTTGAATTAGTTTGTGTCTTCTCCTCACACACCTGGCCTATTTTCATTCTTTGTGAATGCACTTCAGTGTCAGTTTCTCTGGAAGGATTTCTCTTATAATTTTGTGAAATTTATGATTGTACACGCCTTAACTCATTACATTCCAATATATTGCCCATGTCATTTATTTCATGATTTATTACAGTTGACAAATATATTATTTTTCACTTACTTTATTATTACCTCTCCTAGTCATAACCTATGAAGAAAAAAATTCTCCTTTAAGAAAAGCTGGCTTCTTAAAAAAAATTAATGGTTCTTATAATATAGTAGAAGCTGCTTACACTATGTAACATTAATAAATTAAGTGACAGGGGCTGGCGAGATGGCTCAGTGGTCTAAAGCACCTAGTTGGAACAAGCTTGGCAAAGCACAGGGACTGCAGTTCGCTCCCCCAGCACCACGTGCCAGCCAGCCCCGCCCCCTGGTGGGCTGAGCTGGCCACACACACACAATAAATAAATGTTTAAAAAAAAAAGTGACAAAGAAAACACACAATTCTTACATTGTATAGTTAAAAAAAACTTTAGATAAGGAATATTAACGTTAAAAAATGTAAAATAAACACAATGTTTCAGTATTTTTTCTTGTTTTAATAGCTATAGTTAATAAAGTGGCTTTCTTTTGTATAATAAAGTATTAAAGTGTTTATCTTGTACATTTTATGCAAATACAATATTAAAGCAAGACTTAGTAGTAAAAGAACTTCAAAATGGGAAAACAGGAGCAAGTAATTGTTTTAAATAATATCCCTTTATTTAAACTAAGTGAATATTAATATAAAGTTTAAGTTAATTGTTATAAAATGGTAATTATATGGGTAAGCAAGTAGCAACATTGTTTTAAACTCAAAAGATTAGTAAATGAATGCAGATGTATTTCTGCAAAGAAAATACATTTATGTCACATAAGTGCTGTATGTGAAATAAAGTACTCGTTAAAGTTCATCCTCCATACAGCAAAGGAAAACAGCAATACCTCGGTAAATCTTCAAAGCTAGTAATTCTGTCATTTGTTTTCTAAAGAAAGTTTAAGTATTTTCATCAGCTTTTTCTCTTCCCTCTTGAAAATGTTTCCACCTAGACACTTAAAAATCTTGGTTTCTAGGGAGAAAGATATATGAAGCTGCAACTTGGAGACTACTAATTCATTTAATCTATAAATCAGCAGGAAGAGAAAATAATCCATATCATTTCTACAGCTTAACAACTTCCATAAATAAAAAATTCATTTGCTGATACTGACAGGCTGAGTTTCTACCACAGAGTGAGCCCTCATCATTGTCACTAGCTCTTTATGACTAAAGGAGAGATGAAAGCCCGCACACAGATAGATCTGCAGTGCTCCTCTCTTCCTCTCAGCTTCTGAGATGAAATAGGAGTTCAATAAAATGCTGCACTACAAGCCTTTTGCTCTGATACATACAGTATATCTTTGGATACATACAGCATGTTTATTTCCTCCAAATGTTTTATCGACCTTGGTGCTTGGAAGATGAAAAAACAAAAAGAGTAGCACAGAAGGGCTGACATATTTACTGGGGGATTTAGGAAGTAGGAAGCTTATTGGTTGCTATTATCAAAAATAACATTTAATTCCATTACATTTTTTTCATTGTTACAACGGGACTGATTAGAATCAGAAAACATTCAGGTGTTTTTCACAAAGAAAAATAATTAAAAGTATAAGAAACATTTAAGTTTGGGCACTTAATTCCAACCAATCTTTCTTCTGCTGTTTGAACTTGGATCTTATCCAGATTTTTTCCTGTCTCATTTTGAATCACCATTATATACTGCTGCAGCAGTCATGCAAATTAACAGGTTCCTAAGAGTTCAGGGTATTCAATCAAGCCTATGAGAGTAAAATAAAATGCTATAGTCTTCTATTTTTCTTTTTCTTGTATTTAATTTTTAAAAATTTACAAAGTATTTTCAAGAAAAAACGTTGAGTTTATTTCTAATTGATAATGTTGTATATACTCTTAACTTAGTGAAACAGTAGTCTAGAGCTACTTTTGGAACAGGGAAAGAGATTTGATAGGGCAATGGTAGGTGTAATACTAGGACTCTTCCTATTATAGAAGACAGAAACTCAACAAACTTAGGCATGAAAATATAGTTTACTGGTACACTTACTGGGAGTTGAGAAAATAGCTGGCTTCAGACTAGCTTAGTTCTAGTGTGTTGAGCTGTTTGAGCTACCATAATAGAATATTTTAAACTGTGTAAATTACAATGAACAGAGATGTGTTGCTTTTCAGCTTTGGAGGCCAAAAGTAGGAAGTTAAGGTGGTGGAAAAATCATTGTTTGGAGAGACCCTGTTCGTACAGACTATAACTTCAATGTATCCTCACGTGGCACAAGGTGCAAGTAGTTTTGTTCAGACCTCTTGTATCAGAAAACTCATCTCGTTTATGATTTAATTATGAAGATCTTATCTCAAAACTACCTCGTGGAGGGATTAAGTTTCAATGTATGAATTTTGAAGACCCAGCGGATACAGCAAGAAGTCCCCATCTAGGAGCCAAGAAAAAACTCTACCTGTAGCACTGTGAGGAACTTTTGTTTTCTATAAAGTACCTTACTTATGGCATTTTGTTATGGCAGGCCATACAAGTTTAAGACTGTCTTTCATACTGCAGATCAATACTCCTGGTAAGGCAAAGAAGTCATTATCTACAGATATCTAATCACATTCTCTTTATTCTATGAGCCATGAAAAAAAGCATGTGCTCAATAAGTAATTCATGCCAAACTTCCCATTGCATACCTGTTTTTAACAAGCCCAGACCTCTCATGAGATTACATTTTACTCGGTAGATGAAATAGATAAATGTTACTGACTAACCTGTTCTCTCTCTTCATTCTCTGGAAATATACTTTCACTGTTACTGAAGATCTTTGAGAGTCCTGCCTATCCATTTGCCTTTCAGTTCTTATTCTATAAACTCAAAACCATCAATGCCTTGGCAGGTGGAAATGGATCTGGTGCCAAAATGAAGACAAACTCTAAGCTGATTTTTTTCCCTAGAGACACCAGAAGGAACGTAGTGTTGCCTGTACCTCAATGGTAGCCTGGTAAGTTCCATTTCAGACTTCTGATCTACAGAACTGCAAGATAACAAATTTTGCTCTCCTGTACACAGTGAAGTTGCTGTAATTGATTGTAGTAGAAATAGGAAACTAAAATGCATTCAATATGTCATCATTGTTCATAGCACACTTATCTCTATTAACCATGATATTCCCTTCATCCCTTCTATTTTCTCCGAAGTCTCTCATTAAAAGTGTTTCTTTCCCATGGCAATTTACTTATTATAAACCAATCTTGCCTTTCCCACACTGAATTTGACATATCAAGGGGACAGGAGGCTAGGGTGTGGCCAGGACTAGCTGGGAAAGTAGGTGAGACCTGCCAACTACAGAATCCCAGTACACATGACCCAAAAAGTTCCCAAGGCCCTGCATGTGGAGCCCTCCCAACTCCAATAGGTTTCTAGGTTTCTGACAGGATGGCCCTAGAGCAGACGCCTGCCTCTGATGAACAACATGGAAAGGACAGCAGGCAAGGAGCTCTGCGCTGTTTTCTCTTCACAGTAGCCTCTGTGTATTTTCTTTTTGGACTTCTATTTGACTCAGAATTGCCCTGTAAAAATGTCTCCCCTTTAATAAATATAAAACTTTGCTACTGTGTATGCTTCTCTGTACCAATTCTTTCTTTTGGAAAAAAGGACAAAGAAACCACCTGCAGAAGGAGCCTCTAGCACCCCAAAACCTGGCGATGAAGGGAAACTAATGTAATCAAGATTTTTTTTGTTTTACAAAAAGCTTCTTTCATTTCTTTTATGGTTCTCAAAATTATATTTCTCTAGCATGACCATCTTTTGATTTGTGGCTTCTAAAATAAGTATGTTCTTGATTTTGTCAAATAACATTCATTCAGGGAATAAATATTGATTACATACTTGTGTATAGGTATAATCCTAGGTATCATTATAGTGTTATATATAAATATATGTGAGTATGTATATATACAAAATTATGCAATAAATGTATATTTTTGTTTTTATTTATTTATTTATTTTTGATAATTTTATTGAGAAACAAATAGCAATGAGACAGTTTCAAAACCAATTATTAGGACAGGTTCAATAATTAATACATTGCATACTGTTGTCTTCTTAATGGTTAATCATAGTGTAAGATGCAGACATGATATCCTGTCCACAAACACTATTTGTACAAATCTTTCTTCTCATTGAATCAAGAGAAAGCAGCTATATATCCTAACTATTTTGAATATAGAAATACAAAATGGTCCTTCATTTGTATCTCCTTTCTTTGTTTAGTTTTGTCAGAAATGGGTATTCCACTGTCATTTAAATACTGTAGGTATGTGAGTTCAGCAAAATATTCTAATATAGTCAAATAGTCTGTAATAGTAGAGACATAGGACTGACAATGTCAGAAGTCGTTGACTTGAGCCTTTTGCAGTTCAGCATATTAATATGGCTTTACTTTTATACTTCTTTTTTATACTTTTCTACTGGATGCTTAAGACCAAGATAAAGCAAGACCTATGTAACAAGAAATGTAACTTTTGTATCTGACAAAGTTAGTCAAGTCCCCTCAGGATTTTGCCTGAAACCCTGTACCACAGATCTAAACATTAAAACAGAAACACTAAATCTCCCGGAAGAGAAAGTAAGAGAAACTCTTGAAGACATAGGGGTAGACAAAGATTTCATGAACAAAAATTAAATTGCATGGGTAATACTTGAAAGAATTAACAACTGGGGCATCCTCTCATTGAGAAATTTTTGTACGTCGAAAGAAATTACAAACAAAGTGAAAAGATAACCCACAAATTTGGAAAAAAATCTTAACTAATAAACACTCAGACAAAGGTCTGCTCTCTAGAATTTATAAAAAATTATATACATATATATATGTATATATATATATATATATATATATATATATATACAATTGGTAGGAAATTTATCTATCTGTAAGTATGAACTTAACTGATAGGCCCCCTTTTTTTTAAAATGGTGGTACACTATTGGTTCTTTCTTTTTTTCTGTATTTTAAGAAAGGGTCTACAGGGTGTTCAGGGTCTCACTACTAGATTGGTCTCATAGTGATTCTCCTGTTTAAAGCCTCCCAAGTGTTGGGATTACAGGTGCATGCCACCATGCCCAGTCTCAATTGCCATCTCAGTGTGGCTGGTCCTTAACTGATAGGCTTTAATAAGCAAATTTTAAGTATCGGAAAAACTTTTTCAAGGCATTTTGTCAGATGTAGCTGTTATTTAACAAGTAGTAGATAAAAGTAATGAGAGAATCATTTCCCTATGACTTCAATTTGTTTTTCTCTGCAAATTAAATTCTGATTTCATTCCAATTTTTAAAGAAATAAATATATTTCTCTCTAGCCTCTCTGATTTAAAAAAAATCAATAGAAATGAATGATTTCCTTTCTTTGTTGGCCTCCAGTTGCTTTGAAACAATATGTGTATCATGCAATCTTATGCAAGCAGTTTTTATATCTTGATGAAATAACTATTATATCATTCGCTTCACTACGCACTTGTGAAGCCTCCGTTGTTTTCTTGCTAACATCATGATAGGCCAACCCATGGCTAAGCAATCAAGGAATGGGGAGGTTTGAAGGAGTATACACTGTCAGGTTACTTGTAGCTCCCTTGGTCCCCAAGAGCAGCATTATTTGAGGTTTGGTTTAAATCAGCTTTACTCTAAAACATTTGGCTTACTCCTGTGTTTCAAAGCAATCTTGTGAACAGCTTGAAATCATTACGATGGGGGTGGCAGAAAGTGGAGCTTCAAAGACCTTACTCTACTGAAACAATACACTGCACTCAGGGCTGAGAGACCAACAGGAAAGGTATTGCAGGCAAGGGCAAGACTTACAACGAGGTCACCTCTTTTTTTTAAAAGCTTTTAGAGACCTGGCTTATAGCAGCGATTCAATCAGGCATAACAAGGAGAAAAAAAGATCATTTGAAATATCCTCTGCCCTGAAGATGTCACTTATGGCTCAGCTAAATGAGAAAACTTCTCCAAGAAGTGGAATCATTTGGTTGTCTGAGGAGAGTCGTAAGTTTGCCTGCAATCAACTCCATTCAAGCTCTGAACTGGAAAGCTTTGGATAGGACTCACTGAAAGCCCAGTTGAACATATTTTTCCTATTACTTAATTAAAAACATGAATATATATTTTCTCAAGTTGAGGTTTCCTAATTGCAATAACAAAATGACTGTACACAAAAAGGAACAAAGGCATTTGTGGGAAGGGTTGGGTACAGATGTTCCGCTCACCCAACTGAGTGACTGGGGCCTATCTGAATCTCCTGGAGAAGGTGACACCAATTATGTTATAACTCCATCTTACTGCTCCTCCTTTTTGGAAGACACATTGACTGACCATTGTGTCTTTCTTTTGAGGCCTGATCTCCTTCAGATGCCTCCAGGCACAATTCTGATGCATTCATTTATTTATTTCCTGATTTCTTTGGCAGCCCAGTCCTGCTGGGATTATACATTAATTTTTACCTAAATTTAGCCACCTATGATATTCTGATTGGAAAAAGACCCAACCACATTACTGTGATAATCTATTTCCTTTAAAGTTCATTGGTTAAAATGGTATGCACATCTAAAAAAATACCTTCCACAAAAATAGCCACAATAATGTTAGACCAAATATCTGGGCACCAAGGCCCAGCATAACTCATAAAACTAATTTCCTAGAAAGTGAATGTTTGTGCTTCTTCAGTTCATGTTTTGAAATACTAATCTAGGAAGTCTATGCCAGCTGGATGAAGGATCTGTGCTAGCCAGCTGAAGGACATGCCCTGGAGCCAGCAAGTGACACTCAAGGTAAGAACCAGCGCTCCCCTCAAAAGCATAGGTTGGTATTTTGAGATTAAAGTCAGTGTGCAATATTTATAGAGTTAGATGACATCATAAGGGTGGGATGCAGAGACGGGGTTATTTGTTTAGTAAAACACAAGAACAGAGAGGAAAGACCACAGTGGACAGAGGGAAAAAGTGGCCATCTGCAGCACAAGGCAGGGCCCTGCACCACATACTGACCTTCTCACACTTTAATTTGGAACTTTGGTCTCTAGACCTGCGAAGTCAGCTACATTCAGACAAGGTGTTCCATCTATGTGCTGTGTCACGGTATTGTGCAGCCTGTGCTGACTAAGAGATCTTCACACTATTATTTTCAATATGTAATATCAATCATAAGATATAGTCTCAAACAGATAAGTGGCCAGAGGGGACCTAGATCTATACTTCTGCTGTGCCTGGCAGAGCCTCAATCCTCCACCATGAGCATCCAGATGAGAGAAAGCTTGATTTTCACAGAATAAACCTTATAAGCTCTAATATCACCTTGAGATGAAATAGACAATTGTGAATAAAGTGCTGTGTAATCCATGGTGTGCCTCCCAATATGGTCACGAAAGAATAATATTGGATCCTTAAAACATTGCAGCAAAATGGGCAGTTTTACTTGCACTTGTGTGCTGATGCAGAATTAAGAGGAAAATAAATAAATGGTACTACCTTTCATAATTTTAAATTCCTATTATGGAAGCAAGAAATAACTCTTATAGCTTCTTTTATGGACATATAAGTATGCGTGAGGTTAGTTTGGTGAATCATTATATTAATAATGATAGTGTGAAAGACAGAAGCAATGAACCGTGAAAGTTGCATATATTTTTACACTTACTATGAAACTTTACAATTTCTCAGTGAGAACAAGAGAGATACATGTGCATCGGTATAATAAGTATTTAAATTTACATTGTTAAAAATTTGAATAAGTAAATTGAATAAATATGAAAAACTCTCAGGTAAAGGATTAAAAGGTCACTTCTATCAAGAGTGATTGGAAGTGAATGGTAATGGGGAACTTTGCAAAAGTATTTCTACCTTTCAATTTTTCTGTTAGCTAACACTGATTCAAAAACTGTGGCCACCCATGGGTGCTAATCAAATCAATATTTTTCAATTTTGATACGTATCTTGTGATCTGTTGTGAATTAGGACAGCCTAGGAGAAATTAATATTGAATTTAAATCCTGGCCTTGCTATTTATAGTTGTGTTATTTCTGGCCACAGATATTAAATTATGCTTGTCTATAAAATATGAACAGTAATCCCGGTGACACAGAGCTTCTGTGAACATTAGATAAAAGAAAACCAGTATAATGTTCTTTCTGACCCAGGTCCAGCACGGGTGCATAGACTTCTTAACTACCACTTTGGGCTTCTTATGCCATAACCCCATTCAGTTGTGTAAGTTGCCAAACCTGATTCAGACAGCAGCCAATTTCATAGTGACTTGTGAATCTCATCATTACCTCAGGAATAATGCATTGAAGACTAAATATTTTTTCCCTGTAGAATAAGAGTTTGTTTATCAATGTTGATTTATAATTATGGAATATTTTTTATCTATTTCCCTTCATGTTTATCATGGTTTATGGTTTTGCAAGGGGGACAGTACAATACAGGACACATTTAATAAGATTATTTTATAATGAATCACTCAAAGAATCATACATGAAGAGTGCAGGAAATCTGTACACTAAAGACCAAAGAATCTAGCTGAGGCTCTGAGGCCCCCAACAACATCCTGCATGAATCCAGCTGAAAACCTAGAGCACATAATAATGCCTCCCACAGTCCAACTGGAGGCCTAGAGCTCATAACAGTGTCTCATACAGGTCTGCTTCACAGAGCAGTGCTAGAAAGGCCCAAAGGTCAGTGGTGGAATCCAGAAAGTCCATATGGCAGCTGCACGCACATGCGCTGGAGCCAGGAAGCAACACTCAAGGGAAGAACCAGAGCTCCCCTCAAAACTACTACAGCCATTCTCAGCAACAGCAAGGTCTGGAGCTCCTCCCATAATGAGAAAAGCCAAATTCCCATTACAAAAGCCAATATGACAAGCTTCTCCAGGAGACGAATCTGTGCACGACCTTCCCCTCTGGAGCCAGGAAGTGAGGCTCAAGATGAGGACCAAGCTCTCCAAAATGAACCATAGCCATTCTCAGTGACGATGAGGTCCCCAGATCCTCCTCTACAAGAGCAGCCAAGTTTATCAGGAAAGCCAGCATGGCAAGGTTACCAAGCAGAATAGCCCAAGAGAACCAGCAGCTTCCAACAGCTCCAATAGCATCTCTGAACAGCTTCCCTGACAGCCTCTGGACAGCTGCTCCAGTTCTGCGTCTTACGCTGCTAAGCAGGCAACAGTCCTCAGGTGGGCCTCCCACACCCAGAATCATACTAGTTCAATTCAGTTGGGTGTGACAAGTTGATCACCAGTTACCAATCCACTACAATACTTTAGAAGCAGTAGACAACACTGATTTAATAGGAATTTCCTCTTTTTTAATACAAATGCCATTTATCAAATGCTGCTATGTTTTCAGGTATTATACAAAATTTTGAATGTGAGTGTGGTTAAAATACAATGCATAAGAAAAGAAGGTTAATGTCAGAAAGTGCAGATTGTTAAACAAATCATAATAGAGTGTATGATTGTGTGTGCAGCAGCCACAAACTGCTCTTATGAGGAACAGGAGTGTTTCTGTAGTCATTGAACCAGACTCTTCAGGAGTGTGGTCAATTATGGCAGGAGTGGAGCAGCTGAAGCATTAGGAGATCTGAAAAGATATGCTATTTAGACAGTAAAGAAGGGTGTCAAAATTTTTATTTAAAATATTGAGTATATTACAAGTGAAAGATAAGATAGAGAACTCTTTCTGCCTCAAAGCACTAGGGATCCAAAAGATTTTGGAAGAGTTTTGAAATCAAATATCCCTGTACTATTTTTTTGCAATGTCACCTTATACACATCTATTTTATATAAGCTCTTGCTTAAAATAAATAACTTCTTTGAGATCCATTTTTTAAATCTATAGAGTGATTAACAGAAATTACCTGTTGTGAGAGTTGTAGCACACAGGAAATGTTTGATCACAATACTGGCATATAGGAGAGTCTCAAGATAAGGAGACTATTATCTTTCACATTTAATAACTGGCTAGTAAACTAGAAAAGGGCTCATACTCCCATTTGTAATAGGAGAAGAGGACTTGAGGACAAGGTTTTCAATTTGCTTTTTCAAAGATGCGAAATTTTCCTTACAATCACAGGAAAGAACCGAAGGTGAAAGAGATGACACAAAGAAGGGTGAGCTATATATTCTCCACCAGTGTTGTTCAGTAAAAATAAAGTGAGAAACATAAGTGTAAGTTACATATGTTACTTTGAATTTGTAGTAACCTCATTAAAGAGGAAGAGTTATATTAATTCTGACTGCACAATTTAGTTAGCCCAAGACGTGTAAGATACTATTAATATATAATCAATATGACAATCATGAGATTTAACCAAGTATTTCATATAAAGCAGTTAGCAAAGAACTTTGCACACAATAGGGTTCAATAATTCTAGATATTATTATTATTACTATTATTATCATAGTCACCTTAAATAAATTATAACCTCTCTGAAAGTTGGTTGCACGCTCCTTCAGTATTTCTTGAACATCCTTTAATTTCAGCACTCCCTTTATTATATGCATTTGTTGTTCAGGTATTATGCTAATAGTTTATCATGTGTGGTCTTCCTCCTAAGCTACACCTAGATTTATCTTCCTAAACCAAACAAATGATATTAATTATCTGCTTATAATCTTTTGATAGTTCCCCTTAATGTAAGAATAACAATAGACTCTTTGTGCTTTCATTTATGCCTTTTCCTTTAAGAGTCCTGTCCCTTTTCTAAGCCCACTAGGTAGAGCTGCTGTTTAGTCCAGTGCTTCAGGGAAGGAACATGGCAGGAGAGAAAGAAGAAATTGTTTTACTGAAGATTTAAAAACACTGAATCGTTTGGGAATCTCACATCATTTTTGTGGAGATAAAATGGACAAGATTTAAATAGTACCAGAATGTCTTAGAAAATCTAGCATGAGATTGGAGACAATCTTTCATACTAACAAGACTGTTTTTAGAATACACGAGAAAGAAGTCGATCTGTCTGAGTCCAGATGCTAACACCCTGTGTACACCAGCCTAGCAGCTGCTAAAGGGAAGTGCTAAGATCGGCGAGAGTTATGACTGCGTCACGTGAAAGGGAATATTCAACTGGAGGTTTTAAAGTGTCATTTCCTACATTTATAGATCTTTTCATGAAAAAGCATGTTTCCAAATTTTCCTGAAGGCAGAGTAGGACCTCACTGAAGTGGACATTGCCTGTCACCCAAGTTCATGTGCTCTGATTCCTTACTCCCTGTCCTTCATGCCGCCCCCTTATTTATGCACACCCCTCGCTATACGCAAAGATTACATGGTAGAACTTGACAATGCAGCTTCACAACCAAACCATTTGGTTCATATTCTAGATCTTTTATGTGCAGCAGAATTCCTTAATGAAGTTATTGTGCCTCTTTACTAAGTGACTATGGCTCTCTGACCCTCACTTTTGTCCTCTGTAAGATGAAAATCATAGTAGCATTTGCCTCACAGGCTTGT
The DNA here is from genome assembly GCF_000260255.1 of Octodon degus. NCBI lineage: Eukaryota > Metazoa > Chordata > Mammalia > Rodentia > Octodontidae > Octodon > Octodon degus. Next base: position 682,866 of record NW_004524682.1, read on the forward strand.
GAGAATTAAATACAGTCTTATAGATGAAGTACTAGAGTACTATTTCATACTAGAGTGATTTTATAAAAATATATTATTTACAATTCTCTCCACAACTTTTTATTTTACTGCTTATAATAGGTAAGACCATGATAATTGGTTCTCCTACGGTTTGAAAGATTGGGTCCTCCTAAAATTCTATGTTGGAGTCCTAACTCCCAACATGATCCTGTAAGTTTGTAAATCACAGGTCCAAAGGAGCTTGTTCACCTTTCACCTTGATAGGAAACAGCTAGAAAACCCTGACTACAAACCAGACAGAAGTTCTCTCTAGCAATCAACTGTGCTGTTGCTGTGTACTTAAGCTTTGGTGGTTCCAGACCTATAACAAATAAATTTCCTAGCTGGGCATGCTGATCCATACTTGTAATCCTAAGAGTCTGGAAGCCTGAACCAGGAAGAGTGCAGTTTTTAGCTTAGCCTGAGTAACCTAGTGACTTAGCAAGACCTGGTCTCAAAAATTAAAATAGGGTTGAATATGTAGCCCAATGTGAAGACTCATGGTTCAGTTCTCAGTACCTCTAAATATATATATATATATATATATATATATATATATATATATATATATATAGTTACAGCACCCAAAACACCTTTGAGCTAGTGCCTCTGTCCATCCTATGTCTATCATCCCCTTTAACTTACAAACTACCTGAACTCAAGGAGCTCAGCATTGTATTACAGAATTAGTCACAGCAAATGTTCAATGTGTAATCATTAAATGAGGGAAATGTCAAGTGACCCATCTGTTTACCTGACCTAGAACCACATAGAGTCCGACTCGGATTACACCTTCAAACACAAGCACCTCCATAATTTGAAAGACAAGCTATTTGGGGTGTGTTCACCAGGCTGTGTTTCCATGTTGTATACTTAAGTTTCCATGGACAATTTGTATATTGGATGCTCACAACACTTTTTAGTCTCCAGTAGAGGATCTTCCTCCTCTCTTCTCTCACTGTATTTAATTATCCACCCTTCTCGGAAGAGCTGTTCTACTGTTCTAGAAGGTGTGGCAGCAGCCGCAATGCCTGGGAGTTGGTGACACATTATGAGAACAAACCAAGCTTGTCTCTCCAGGTCCCCTGCAAGGGGTTGGGCAGGGCTGGGCACTGTACCCCTTCCTCCTCGTTCACCACACTGTGCTGTGTTCTCATCTCATGCCTGAAAATGCAGCAGCCACATTTTTTACCATAGCAGTGTCAACATGCACAATTCAAAAGAGTCCACGGAAGTTCCCTACTTCATGACATTTTTTGAATTGCTAAAGAATCACAAAATAGGGGTTTTTTAAGACTTCTACATAGAGAACACAAACATTCCTTATTTGTGTTGAGTTTAATTATTTTTCTTTCCTCTTCGTAGCTTGTGGGAATAATCATCCACAATTCACGGTAAAATGAAACAGCGAGAAGACCTATCAATCAACAAAAGGGTCTCTTTTCACTTCAAGGAATTATTACTTCTGGCAAGAAGTAACAGAGATAATTTAAATATTAAAACTATAATTACTGTACCTATAGATGCTGCATATTACTGGTTAAGTCAACTGTATCTACTTGTTCCAGGAAAAATAATTAGAATATGTAACAAAAAATTTACAGCCTGCATACATGTATTTATAATTAAATTAATTTTATGGATAGATGGGTTCAGAGATGGGTTGAAGTCCTAACATTTAACATGACAGGGTTTGATACTAGGGGCTTGATGGAGGTAAGTACACTTAAATGAGGTCAGAAAGGTGCAGCTTAATCCTATAATACTAGTACTTTATAAGAGGAACAAAGGATACTAGATGTGCATGTACAGAGGGGGAAATGGTCTTGTAAGAAGTAAGTAAAGAGATCTTCGGAGAGCAAAGAGAGAAAGTTCGGGAGAAATTGGGCTTTAGGCATCTTGATCATGAATTTCCAGCCTCTAGAACCATGAGAAAATGTGTCTTCTGTGTACGTTTCCATGAGTATCTTGTATATTGGACATTCATGACCTTTTCTAGTCTCCAGTAAAGGATCTTCCTCCTCTCTTCTCCCACCATGTTTAATTATCCACCCTTCTCGGAAAAGCTGTGTGCTCTACTCTGTTCTAGAAGGCATCGCAGCAGCCACAGTGCCAGGGAGCTGGAGACACATTATGAGAACAAGCCAATCTTGACTCTCCAGGTTCCCTGCAAGAGGGACAATGTGGGGTATGTTGCTGTGGCAGTCCCAGCAGCCTTAGATACGTTAGTTCTCGTTTTAAATTTAAATGTGCTTTTTGTTTATCATTCAATAGCCTACTAATTTGATATCGAGTAGTAACTAAAATTTCCTTCTGTAATGTTAACCTGAGGATGATGAATTAGAAAGTAATGATATATGTTGAAATATTACCTTTACTGTGTGCATATTTTAATATATATTTTAATTTTTTTGTCTCTTAAATTATCAACCAACAAACTTATATTCTGTAAGTAAAAGCAGCTTATAAAATTAAGATTTTGTTTTTACTCATAATGTTAAAAATAAGTTATAACAATAGTTTACAAACAAGTAGCATGACAATTTTGAGTAATGAGTGCTAGATTAGTATACAGTCATCATAATAATTAATAAAACATCTGAGCATTGATCTGATTTTTCATATTATTTATGCTTATATTTATTCATAGAACAGTCATAAAACATTTATTCATAGTTATTCATAGAATATTTATTCAAAGAATAATTATTCATTCAAAAAAAGAACATGCAAATTATACAGAACTTTTTAAAAGGTGAGAAACATATTAGATATACAAAACTTTCACTTAGAAATTTACAGTGTGTTAATTATAATGCTCAGGAATTTCTGTAATACTTTATGTACCCTATGGAGGTTGACTTGGACAAGAGGCATAATAATTTGTTTTTACAAACTGTGGAGACAGTTCTGATATTCATACCTAAGGGATGGGTCTGATATTCATACAGAAGGGAAGGGCCTCTCATAATTTTGTTCTGGCTGGATCGCATTTACTTCTGACACTCCACCTTTCCTAACCCAAGTCTTAATGCTCAGTTCCCAGGATGCAAGCTGATATTCTATGTCTTTCTCTCTTGTTCATTCAAACAATTTATGTGGAATGAAAGAGATAATGACATAAGTTTGTTATTGATTTTCTATTATCCCAAATTATTTTTTCAGGCTCATTTGCCAAGGTTAGTATTGCATTATTAATAAAAGGCGAAAGATTTATACGATTTGAAGAGAAACCAGAGTATAGTATTGCATTATTAGTAACAAGTTATGTATTGCCTTTAAAAATCCCATAGTGGAAGTCTGAAATAGGAAATAAGTACTCAGCAGTATGCGCCAAACGAATATATGCCTGAAAAACTTGGGTATACTCTGTATTGTACATTCTGATTCAGTACATTTGAAGTGAAGTGTTAGTTCTACATTTTAAACAAGCATTTAGACAACCTCAATACTAGTGATCAGTAGATTGTATTCAATGAAACAAAGAGTTAAGGAAAGCAGGTATAACAATGGGAAGATGGCAACAGAGACAGTGCCTCATAGCTGCAGCAAGCTTAGGCAGGTAGTATCAATGTGGCTTCCATGAAAGATTTATTCCTAGATAAACACTGGAAGCTCTTACCTTCTATGTGAGCGACGGATAGTCAGAGCTAAAAGCTATGGTCCCTGTAGTCCTTTCACTAACAAACATATAGTGCTTGTCATATGCTTGGCATTAGTCTACTGTTTTTAGATGATCACTTAATTAGGCCTCCTCATTGTACTACATGGCAAGTTCCATTATTTTTACTCTTGCTGTGTTATGTTAGGTTGAGTAAATGAAAAGTATTACAAAGATTGTAAATAAGCAGACTGGATATCTTGGTCAACTTTCTCATTTCCGGTACCGAATCACCAACATCTCCAATTTGAAAGATGAGAAATGTTTTAAATCACCTCATGAGAGCTGGACCCATGGTATAAATACGAAGCTGAAGTTGTAAATAGGCTACAGGTAATGATGGATGATGCTCACCATGGCAGAACGATGCTCACCAAGGAACAAAGCTGGGAAGCAGAACACAGGAGGAGAATATCAGCAAGAGATATACTATCGGCACAGCCCTAAAGCCAGGCATTGTGCATGCCTGAAACCACAGCACTTGCAAGACTGAGGCAAATGAATCACTATGAGTTTGAGGCCAGCCTGAGTGACATAGTGAGTTAAAAGCCAGTCTACACTGGCCTAAACAGGCATAGCAAGACTGTCTGTAAAAACAAAACAATGGCACAACCCCTGTAACTGAACCCTACGTTGTAACCACGCATTCAGCTATGAACATAACAAAGTAATCTACTGATAATTATAGCATCCTCACCATTCAGTCACTTCTCCAGGAATCTCTTAACCAAGTTGCTAAATAAAATTAATTTGTACAAGTTGTCCCATTGTCATTTTGGCAACTCCTCACTTAATTTCTAAGTAAATACACAGCAATTCTGCTTCTGGTCAACAACTTTCCTGCATACAACTACAATGTAGTAACTCCTTCCCTACATGTCAGCAATCTTAGCATTGCTCCAAAAGTCAAGTCAAATTTTCCTCTAAAATTTGGGCTATTGAGGTAACTCAGTAGACTAAGTGCCTGCTTAGGCAAGCACACAACCCGGGTTTGATCCCTGATACCACATGCTTGGCCAGCAACCCTCCCATCCCACCACCATGCCCTGGGTGTGCTGAGCTGGCCCCCCAAACCAGGCATGATGGTGCATGCCTGTAATCTCAGTTCTGGGGAGTCTGAAAACAGGAGGATCACTACCAGTCTGAGCTGTATATTGAGGCCCTGTATCAAATACATAAAATTAAAAACAAAAAAGAAACACATAAAAAATTCTCCTTTAAAATTCAAGAAAAATTCTTATCTGTCAACTTCTGTAAAAATTAAAAACAAGTTATGTAATCCAAAGTTATTCAATAAACATTCCCATCTCAAAAAGGCTGAATAGAGGGACAAAAAAGAATTTGACCAAAGCAAAATGGGATCCCAGTGAGGCAATCATTAATTCTATGACTCCATATCTCACATCTGGGATGTATGGTGAGGACCTGTGAGTCAGAAAGAGCCTCTGGAACTCCATATTATGGCTTTGTTTGTTCAGCCCATGTGTTTTCTTTTCTTTTCTTTTCTTTTCTTTTCTTTTCTTTTCTTTTCTTTTTTGTATTTAGTACAGGGTTTCCAGGGTCTCACAACACAGATCGGACTCTTAGTGATCCTCCTGTTTTCAGCCTCCTAAGTGCTGAGATTACAGGCATACCACCATACCCAGTCTAAATCAGTCTCTGCATGCCCCAGGGATAGGGCCAGCATGGCATGTGGGATCGAACCCTGGTCCCTGTGTCTGCCTAAGCAGGAGCTTTAATCCACTGAGCTATCTGATCAGCCCCTCTTCTTCTTCGGGCTAACTTCACTGTGTCTTTCCCTGTCAGATATTCCAGATTTCTGGCATCTCCAATATAATGGCTGATTTTGTGTCAACTTGAGAAGCTTAGTTAAGACAAGTTCAAATGAAACAGCTCAGCAATTCTACACCCTAGGGCAGCTCATTGCCTCAACGGTATAAATGAGAAATAGTGAAGGCAAAAGGAAGAATGAATCTGCTTCTGTTCTTTGGAGGAGCTCCAGTCTTCACATAGGACATCATCTCCTGGCTTCTGTAGACTCTTCAGCTTCTGTTATGGATCCTTAAGCCTTCTTGCACAGACTTCTGAGCCTTCCATTGCAGACTCATTGGTATCCTGATACGGAGACTGCAGTGAGCTCCAGACCTTGGAATGAGTCCTTCAGTCTCCAGTGTGCAGACACCTTCTGCATTCTTCTTGATCAAATTGTGTGACCAATCACCTAATTTCTTATACATTTGCATAACTTCTTGTTTTCTGTGTCTAATTAAACACTGACTGACATATTCACATTTCTGAATCTCCACTGTACCTTCAGCTTCACTCCCACCACTCCAAACAACATCTTCTTAGTAACATGTATCCTGACCTCCCAGATCTTCCTTTAAAATTAAAATTAAAGAAGAGAATAAATATATGAAAAAAATGCTCCACATCACTAGTGATCCATGAAACACAAATTAAAACAACACTGAGATACCATCTCACCCCAGAAAGAATGGCTATCATAAAGAAATCAACCAACAACAAATGTTGGAGAGGCTATGGGGAAAAGGGAACCCTTCTCCACTGCCGGTGGGAATGTAGACTGGTGCAACCTTAAAAAACTAAGACTGGAAATCCCATTCAAGCCAGCTATCCCCCTACTGGGAATTTTCCCAGAGGATCTGAAAAAGTCATCTCATAGTGATATGTGTGTATCAATGTTTATAGCAGCACAATTTGTGATAGCCAAATCTGGGAAACAACCAAGATGCCCATCACATGAGGAATGGTTGAAAAAGATATGGTATTTTTATACAGTACAATGGAGTATTACTCAGCCATAAATAATGAAAAACTTGAAGCATTTATATTTAAGTGGATTCCACTTGAAGTTATAAGCAAAATAAACCAGATCCACATGTGTAAACATCATCTAGTCTCCCTAGTATAAGAACTCAAAAGAAAAAATACAAATAGAAAGGTATAACACAAAAAGAAAGTGAGAACTTGAGGATTGAACAACAAGGAGAGGGCAAGGAGAAAAGCTGGGAAGCATGACAGATTCAAAGCCATACATTTATATGCACAAGATGGGTAAGACATTGATCCTGAGAAACATCAGCAGGTTTTTGAAACTAGCAGTTAATTGGTAGGATTCTCAATCTGACTAACTATACATGCTGATACCTGTGAACCAAACAACTGCACTTAAGATAGCAATGTGTAATAGAAGGGTCACTGTTGGAATGCCTGTCATTCTGGTCTTCTAAGTACATACTTCTTGTCATTACATAACAATTATTACCATACTGTCTCTAAAGTAAAAACTTTTTTTTAAAGGGGTAACAAATGAAAAAAAGAAAAAAGAAAAAATAATGTCACAGTACTATCCTGCTACAATGCTGTATATAGTTAGATTTCTAAATTTCTGTGTAAAAATATGTAAACATTTATTCACATTCTTTAAATATTTTTCATTTTTTAAATTTTTACCTCCTTATTTTGTAGAGACTTTAAGTTTAACATATCAATACTTGATGGAAATTACGTGTTCCATGTTATGCCTAAGATGTTTGATATTCAGACAGATAGTGAAGTTAAACCCAACTGCATATGTTGTAGGGTATTAATAAGCTTCTCTTCTGAAGGCTTAACAACCTAAGTTAGTAGACCAAAAATTAGAGAAATAGAAGGGCTGCAAGGACAGCCAACATTTTGACCCTAGCCATTCAAGGTCAGTGAAGACTTAAGACCTATACTGTAGCATCATGTAACTCAGTTGTGTCCCAAATTTTCTGATTAAGGAGATTATGGGCCCACAGAACAATGTGATCAATGACGTAGAGTGTGCATAAGAAGAGTCACATGGAGAGAAAACATTCTCTCAGGCTTTTACAGAGATCAAATTGGTCAAGCAATGGTCATGACTCATCCACATGGCTGACACTGTAAAAGGATCTGCAAACTGCGGTACAGGGTTATAGGATATATCCTGAAGGTACTTGACTGACCTTATCAGATACGAAAGTTACATTTCTTATTATATAGGTCTTGCTTTATCTTGGTCTTAACCATCCATCAGAAAAATATAAAAATGAGGTATATACAGTAAAGCCATATTAATATGCTGAGCTGTGAAAAGCTCAAGTCAACAACTTCTACAGATAACCCAATACAATTTTGAACTGCTGGACTGTGTTGGATTGTTTTGCTGAATGCATGCCCCTAGAGTATTTAGATGCCAATGGAATACCCATCTCTGAGATGACTAAACAAAAAAAGGGGATACAAAGAAAGGACCTTTTGTATTTGTGTTTACAGAATAGTTAGGATACATATACAGCTACTTTCGCTTAATTCAATGAGAAGAAAGATTTGTGCTAATAGTGTTTGGACAGGATATCATGTCTGCATCTTGTACTATGTATAACCACAAAAAGATAACAATGTTCAATGTATTAATTATTGAAACTGTCCTATTAATCAATTTTGAAACCATCTCATTGCTATTTGTTTCTAAATAAAATAAAAAAATAATAAAAAAAATCTGATTGGAACCTTCCTTGACTCCACATCTCCTCTATTCTGCATTCTTGGATAGCCAGAATCATTTGGACAATGAATGTGTGTGTCCCTACATCAGTCAGGAGCCAGGCCCCTTTGGATCACTGCTGCAGTAGCCTTGGAGTGCCTGGATGACTGAGCACAGTGAAGTGAATCTGATAGAACTGATTTGTAGGTGGTCTTCTAGAGAAGAGTGCCCATGAGCACTCTTTTCAACAAGAGGTTTATATTATTTGCATTTTGAGTCAGTAGTGGGTGGAGTTCTGCTGACTCCTGAGATGTCCTCAAAGAATCTTTCTTCATGTACAACTTCAAAATATTTCATGTCTTTTTAATGTACTAATCATTTTAGCAGCCTCATCTGTTCACATCCTAACTTTTCATGTGCTTCTTCTCTTGTGAAAATTTAAGTTTTTAAACTTTCTGCTCTCCTTTTGGCCTCTGATTCTCATTATAAATCCGGCAAGAGTATCTGTGCATGGTCTGAACATTGGGCTCCCTTGAAATTTCCTTTCCCTGATCAATTAGCCTTAAATCCAAACTTATGCAAAGTTTTAAGGCATGGGACAACTAGACATTCCTTGACACAATGGAGCAGACATAGACTCTAGTCCAATTCCTAATGGAGTCCTGATGGAGAGCTAAAGTAGATGGAGATTAATAGGCATTCAGAGAGGAACTGGGCCCTTGTGAAAATCAGTGTAAATGAAGGAGTTTATGACTGAACGTGAGTCTGAAAAGAGCCACGTTGGCAAACCTCTCTCAAAGTAAGCAAAAACTTAATGTTATACTGTAACTAATACCACCTGGCCAAGTGAGTCCAGTTAGGTATCAAATATATTTGGGTAACCAGAATATCTGAAGCCATATTCCCACCCTATTCAAGAAATGCCAAGACCCAGTCCTAGCCCAGG